>NC_041392.1:743722655-743765318 GCF_002162155.2 Triticum dicoccoides | reverse complement strand
GTTCCCGCGCGCAACCACCTTTAGTCGCGGTTGGGCAGGCCAACCGCGACTAAAGGTATTTTCCAAATACTTTTTCTTTTTCAAAATCTTAAAAATACAAATAATATATCAAAAAATTCAGAAAAATAAAACTAATTCAATTCAAAATTCTAAAAATACAAATAATATATCAAAAAATTAAGAAAAATAAAACTAATTCAATTCAATATGTTAAAAATACAAATAATATATCAAAAAATTAAGAAAAATAGAACTAATTCAATTCAATATGTTAAAAATACAAATAATATATCAAAAAATTCAGAAAAAAAAACTAATTCAATTCAAAATGTTAAAAATACAAATAATATATCAAAAAATTCAGAAAAATAAAACTAATTCAATTCAAAATTCTAAAAATACAAATAATATATCAAAAAATTCAGAAAAATAAAACTAATTCAATTCAAAATTCTAAAAATACAAATAATATATCAAAAAATTAAGAAAAATAAAACTAATTCAATTCAAAATGTTAAAAATACAAATAATATATCAAAAAATTCAGAAAAATAAAACTAATTCAATTCAAAATGTTAAAAATACAAATAATATATCAAAAAATTCAGAAAATTAAAACTAATTCAATTCAAAATAATATACCAGAGGCCGGTCGTCGGCTATGGTGGTACGGCCGGACTCTGCAGAGCGTCATGGACTACATCACTCCAAATTTCATGTATCATTCGAAAATGGACACCAAACACATCACGGGTAATATAATTCACATGATCCATTCAACAAAGTTTGGTACAATAAATTATTACACATCATTTCTTCCCTTGTGTCCCTGCTTGCTTACGATTGTGCCGTATCCATGGAGCATCCTCATCATTTAACTTAATGCTTGGGTCGGTGTTCACTTTGAAGGGCGGAATTTCAGCAAACATATTATAATCTTCTGACATGTCTGTCTTGTCCTCCACTCCCACGATGTTTCTTTTCCCTGAAAGAACAATGTGGCGCTTTGGATCATCGCATGATGTACTGATCGTTTTCTTATCTTTCCGTTTCCTCGGTTTGCTACTCATGTCCTTCACATAGAAAACCTGAGCGACATCTTTCGCTAGGACGAATGGTTCGTCAAGGTAACCAAGATTGTTGAAATCCACCATTGTCATTCTGTATTGCTGGTCCACCTTTACCCCACCTCCTGTTAGCTTGAACCATTTGCACCGGAACAAAGGAACTTAAAGGAGGGTCCATAGTCAAGTTCCCATATCTCCTCTATGTAACCATAATATGTGACCTTTTGCCCATTCTCGGTTGCTGCATCAAAGCGGACACCACTGTTTTGGTTGGTGCTCTTTTTATCTTGGGCGATCGTGTAAAATGTATTCCCATTTATCTCGTACCCTTGGAAAGTCGTTATAGTCGAGATGGTGTCTTGGCCAACATGTACAGCTGATCTACAACATCATTGTCATTCATTAAATGTTTTCTCAACCAACTGCCGAAAGTCTCCATGTGGGCCTTCCTAATCCAGGATTCAGGCTTCCCCATGTGGCAGTCGTGAGACTTCAGGTTTTGGAACTTTTTCTCCGCCATGTTTATTATTCCCTTTATATTGGACGAGAATCCAGACGGGACCTTCATACTGCTCAGGCATTCAAAAAAGATGACCTTCTCTTCTTTGGTCAGAGCGTAGCTGGCACGACCTTGAAACCATTCCGGATGCCGGTCATCAGGGTCTTTCAAACGTTGCTGGTCCTGCCGTGCTTCCTTTGTATCATTTGTCTTCCCATACACGCCCAAGAAGCTTAGGAGGTTCACGCAAATATTCTTCGTAACGTGCATCACGTCGATTGCAGAGCGGACATCTAGGACTTTCCAATATTCTAGCTCCCAGAATATAGATTTCTTCTTCCACATGGCTGCGTGCCCGTCAGCTCCCTTCGGAACTGATTGTCCGCCAGGACCCTTTCCAAAGATGACTTTCAAATCCTTGACCATATCAAATACCTCAGCACCAGTGCGTTCCGCAGGCTTCGACCGGTGATCTGCCTTGCCGTTGTAATGCTTGCCTTTCTTTCTTACTGGATGAATTTTCGGAAGAAATCGACGATGCCCAAGGTACACGTTCTTCTTACAATTTGGCAAATGTACACTTTCAGTCTCATGTAAGCAGTGCGTGCATGCATTGTATCCCTTATTTGACAGTCCCAAAAGGTTACTAAGAGCAGGCCAATCATTGATGGTTACGAAAAGCAACGCTCGTAGGTCAAATTCCTCTTGTTTGTGCTCATCCCACACACGGACACCACCCCACAGCTGTAAAAGTTCATCAACTAATGGCCTTAGGTACACATCGATGTCGTTGCCGGGTTGCTTCGGACCTTGGATGAGCACTGGCATCATAATGAACTTCCGCTTCATGCACAACCAAGGAGGAAGGTTGTAGATGCATAGAGTCACGGGCCAGGTGCTATGGCTGGAGCTCTGCTCGCCAAAAGGATTCATGCCATCCGTACTTAGAGCAAATCTTATGTTCCTTGCGTCAGCTGCAAAATCTTTGAACCATCTGTCGATCTTTCTCCATTGCGTTCCATCTGCGATGTGTCTCAACTCCCCGTCCGACTTACGGTCCTCTTTGTGCCATCGCAACAACTTGGCATGCTCTTTGTTCCTGAACAGACGTTTCAACCGTGGTATTATAGGAGCATACCACATCACCTTGGCGGGAACCCTCTTCCTGGGTTTCTGGCCCTCAACATCGTCACCAGGGTCATCGCCTCTGATCTTATAACGCAATGCAGTGCATACCGGGCATTCATTCAAATTCTCGTATTCACCGCGGTAGAGGATGCAGTCGTTGATGCATGCATGTATCTTCAGAACCTCTAAACCTAGAGGGCAGACAACCTTCTTTTCTTCGTACGTACTGGCGGGCAACTCGTTATCCTTTGGAAACATATTCTTCAACATTTTCAGCAAGTTTTCAAATGCCGAGTCAGCTACACCTGCCTCTGCCTTCCATTTCAGCAAATCCAGTGTGCAGCCCAGCTTTTTTAGACCATCATCGCATCCGGGGTACAGCGCCTTTCTGTGATCCTCTAACATGCGATCCAAATTCTCCCTCTCCTTTTCAGTTTCGCAGCGTCTCCGTGCATCAGCAATGGTCCGACCAAGATCATCAACGGGATCATCACGTGCCTCTTCTTCACCTTCCCCTTCACCTTCAGCATCCTCCATGAAAGTATCACCGAAATGAGCAAGATAGCTTTCATCGATGAAATCATCCCCTTCTTCATCTTCTTCCATTATAACCCCTCTTTCTCCATGCTTGGTCCAACAATTATAGCTTGGCATGAAACCGTGCCGAAGCAGATGCATGTGAACATCTCTTGAGGAAGAGTAACCCTTCTGATTCTTACAGATAATACATGGACAGATAACAAAACCCCCCTGCTTGTTGCATTAGCCACTACGAGGAAATCTTTCAAACCCGTAGTGAACTCGCCGGAGAGTCGGTTACCGTACATCCATTGCCGATTCATCTGCATTATTATAATATAAAATATATAATTAACCATCATGCACTTGTTAAACTAACTAGCTACAAACAATATAAATTAAACAATGAACTGCACACATGCATATTTTATCAATGACACATCAAAGGTTCATCAAGTTGCTAACCGCGATCGAGGAGTGTGGCTCCAACACTTCATGTCATGTTTGTTTCATGCTCTTGGGGCATTTCATCAAACACCTTATGTGCATAAGAGGAACCAAAAGCAAACCTACACCCACTTGTGAAGAGAATGGCTCCAAATGGCTAAGTGTTGGCTGCTGGATGGGTATATATAGGGGAGGGGCTTTAGTTGCGGTTGGCCTGGCAAACCGTGACTAAAGGTGCCCGAAGGCCTTTAGTCGCGGTTGTCCTGGCCAACCGCGACTAAAGACCCTCACGTGCGCCAGCTGGCCACCGAGCGCCCTGGGCCCAGGCCTTTGGTCGCGGTTCACCTCCAGAACCGCGACTAAAGGTCCCATTAGTCGCGGTTCCTACAGCTTCGCGACTTATGGGGCTGGACGGAAGCCTGTTTTTCCACCAGTGGGACTACCCTTTAGACTCCGGCAGCAAAAACAGGTTTCCAAATCAGGGTCCTTCCCGGGTTTACATTGGCTCTTGACGCAGAATTTTACAGTAAGCTTGCTCTCGTCCGATGAGGTTGCGTTGACGGCCACCATTGTAGCTCCGACACGATCCACTACTACATAGCTCCTCCTTCCAGCCACCAATCGACCTGTTGCATCAAACAAATCTTACATATTCGTTAATAATATGACACATACATATATGGTTGTAGTAAAAAGAATGGTAGTATTGGTGTTGGTGTGGTATATGCATGCTTACACTGTGCGATAGCTGCGAGGCATCCGATAAGGAGCAAGATCGTCAGCACTGTTATCTTCATATTGGATCGGTCTTTACGGCTGGTGCAACTCTTCGTGAGCTGATGGTTGCAATGGTGGAGCCCTTTCCTCGCGCTTGGATATATATAGACGCCATTGGGGAACAAATCAATTAATGGCTAAATCATTTGCTGATCCCACAAAAGAATAAATTGGAGACGCCTGCATGGTCCAATCACAGTAAATGCCTACGATCTGTTGTCCGGTGGCGAATCGAGATTATAAGTTACCAAATGTTAGGTACTCAATCAAAGCGAGATTAATTAAGTTGCCAAATGTAAGGTACTAGTACTCCATCCATGTTTTTTTTTTTGAGGGATAGTACTCCATCCATGTTTACAAGGCCTAACTCCAAATTTTATTGGGCACCACTACTCATCAGACTACAGAAGACTATAGTGGCAAGCCGTCTGATCCGGTGCAGGGAGGACGTCCGATCTGGGCCAGCCGAGCGTGAGATTTGCTGGTCTATTTTCTTAATTGAATGCTTCCTAATTTGCCGGCTTGCTTCCTTAATTCGCTCGTTCGTTATAACTGCTCCCGGACAGTACGGCTGATTTGTTTTGTTAATTAAATGCTTCCTAATTTGCCAGTTTGCTTCCTTAATTCACTCCTTCGTTATAATTAATCCTGATATCTCTTTCAGACCTTTCTTCTCCTTGTGCTTCGGACATATTACAATTGTGTTTCTGTGAAAAGAAAACTGTGCTTCCAGCATATTATAATCGTGTTCCTATCAAAATAAAAAAAATCCTTAGAAATGAATTAGAATTGTACCAAAAAGTGGCATCGATTGTTATGGTACTTCTTTTTAACGGGAAAACCTCTCTGTGTTTATTGCTCATCCAACAAAGTTACATCAGGATTCGAAAAAAAAACAAAGTTACATCATTTAATTCAAATTGAAACAGAAAAGATGGCGTCTCTATCCCAGAAAAATTGCTTCCACCGAACTGAGATTTGCTTCCATCTAACAAAAAGTGGCATCCATTGTTCCGTACATTTTGTTTACCATGAATCAAATTTTGTTCCCATCCACTGGATTGAAATATAACACAATTTGTTTCGGGCGAACATAAAAATCCTAATTTTCTATTGATTACATATGTTTCCCAGAAAATTGAGATTGCAATTCATAAGTGCCTAAACCTGTTCATGTAACAACATCTCTCCCAACTTTCGTTTGGCTAACATCGTCCTCTCGTGCACGTCCAATGATGTCCAGAATGCCGTGTAACGCCAAACATAGACTCCACCGAGAATAACAAGCAGTGCACTGTCTACACTAGAAAAAAAAAAGAGTTGCATGCATAAGCTCACCAAAACAGCAACTAAATTACTTCAAATTGCTTGAAGCAAAAACAAGATTCTGGTTGAACCAGTAACTCGTTTGTTGGAACAGTAGAAGCAAAGGTATACCTGGGAATCCCTAAAAAAAGGTATACCTGGGAAAAAAAAGAGTAGAAGCCAAGGTATGGTCAGTGATTTACTACGGAAAATATGTGTATGACCAAACCATGAAAACTAGAATTTAGAAACAATAATGAAGTTGAATAGAAGCATATAATTTAAGTAAATGTTTCTACAATAAAATTTACTAGCAGAAGCAACAAACGGTAATTGTTGAATTACACACTACCAGTGGTTGAAGCATACATCATACACTTTTGTCTGATAGCGGTTGAAGCAAAAAAATTGAATTGAAGCTGCACACACTTACAATTATCAAAGAAAAAATATATTACAGAAAAATCTTGGCTAATATGAACATATGATATTGTGAGTATACCATAAACATAAAAAAGAATAAACTATTTTCACTAAGAAAAACTATTTCTGGAAGCTAATTGCGGAGTATTGCCGCAAACTACCAAGATCGAAGAAACAGATCTACAATGCTTAGGAACCATGGATTTTCGAAGCATCAATTCCATGCTATCTCAACATAAAATAAGAGTATAACAAATAGGATGGTAATTGATTTGTGTTCCTAAAAAGGAAGGTATTACTGTCGTTCCTAATGATAAAGATGAATTGATTCCGCAAAGAATTATTACATGTTATAGGATGGTAATTGATTTTCGCAAATTAAATAAGGCTACTAAGAAAGATCATTAAGCCTTGCCTTTTATTGATCAAATGCTAGAAAGATTATACAAGCATACACATTTTTGCTTTCTAGATGGTTATTCTATTTTCTCTCAAATACCTGTGTCAGCTGATGATCAATCTAAGACCACTTTTACTTGCCCGTTCGGTACTTTTTCTTATAGACGTATGCCTTTTGGTTTATGTAATGCACCTGCTACCTTCCAAAGACGCATGATGGCTATATTCTCTGACTTTTGTGAAAAGATATGTGAGGTATTCATGGATGATTTCTCCGTTTATGGATCCTATTTTGATGATTTCTTAAGCAACTTTGATCGAGTTTTGCAGAGATGTGAAGAAACTAACCTTGTCTTGAATTGGGAGAAGTGCCACTTTATGGTTAATGAAGGTATTATCTTGGGGCATAAAGTTTCTGAAAGAGGTATTGAAGTTGATAAATCTAAGGTTGATGCTATTGAAAAGATGCCATGTCCCAAGAACATCAAAGGTATAAGAAGTTTCCTTGCTCACGCCGGTTTTTATAGGAGGTTCATTAAGGACTTCTCAAAAATTTCTCGGCCTCTGACTAATTTATTACAAAAAGATACACCATTTTTTTATGATGATTGTGTAGAAGCATTTAAAATACTTAAGAAAGCATTGATCTCTGCACCTATTGTTCAGCCACCTGATTGGAATTTACCCTTTGAAATTATGTGTGATGCTAGTGATTATGCCGTAGGTGTTGTTCTAGGGCAAAGAGTTGATAAGAAATTTAATGTTATTCAATATGCTAGTAAAACTCTAGACAATGCTCGGAGAAATTATGCTACTACCGAAAAAGAATTCTTAGCGGTTGTATTTGCTTGTGATAAGTTTAGACCTTATATTGTCGATTCTAAAGTAACTATTCACACGGATCATGCTGCTATTAAATATCTTATGGAAAAGAAAGATGATAAACCTAGACTTATTAGATGGGTTCTCTTTCTACAAGAATTTGATTTGCATATTATTGATAGAAAGGGAGCCAAGAACCCCGTTGCAGATAACTTGTCTAGGTTAGAAAATGCTTTTGATGACCCACTACCTTTTGATGATAGCTTTCTTGATGAACAATTAAATGTCATAAATGCTTCTCACACTGCTCCATGGTATGTTGATTATGCTAATTACATTGTTGCTAAGTTTATACCACCTAGTTTCACATACCGGCAAAAGAAAAATTTCTTCTATGATTTGAGACACTACTTTTGGGATGACCCACATCTTTATAAAGAAGGAGTAGATGGTGTTATTAGGCGTTGTGTACCTGAGCATGAACAGGAATAGATCCTATGCAAGTGTCACTCCGAGGCTTATGGAGGACACCACGCTGGAGACAGAACTGCACATAAGGTATTGCAATCCAGTTTTATTAGCCTACTCTCTTCAAGGATGCCCGTAAGTTTGTCTTGTCTTGTGATGAATGTCAAAGAATAGGTAATATTACTAGACGTCAAAAAATGCCTATGAATTATTCAATTGTTATTGAACCATTTGATGTTTGAGGCTTTGTTTATATGGGACCTTTTCCTGCCTCCAATGGATACACACATATTTTTGTTGTTGTTGATTACGTTACTAAATGGGTCGAAGTTATTCCAACTAGTAGTGCTGATCATAACACCTCTATTAAGATGCTTAAAGAAGTTATTTTTCTGAGGTTTGGAGTCCCTAGATATTTAATGACTAATGGTGGTTCACATTTTATTCATGGTGCTTTCCGTAAAATGCTTGCTAAGTATGATGTTAATCATAGAATTGCATCTCCTTATCACCCACAGTCTAGTGGTCAAGTAGAATTGAGTAATAGAAAACTCAAATTAATTTTGCAAAAGACAGTTAATAGATCTAGAAAGAATTGGTCCAATAAACTTGATGATGCATTATGGGCCTATAGAACCGCATATAAAAATCCCATGGGTATGTCTCTGTATAAAATGGTTTATGGAAAAGCATGTCACTTACCTCTCGAACTAGAACATAAGGCTTATTGGGCTATTAAAGAGCTCAATTACGATTTCAAACTCGCCAGTGAGAAAAGGTTATTTGACATTAGCTCACTCGATGAATGGAGAACCCAAGCCTATGAGAATGCCAAGTTGTTTAAAGAAAACGTTAAAAGATGGGATGACAAAAGAATACAAAAGCGTGAGTTTAATGTAGGTGATTATGTATTGCTATACAACTCCCGTTTAAGATTTTTTGCAGGAAAACTGCTCTCTAAATGGGAAGGTCCTTACGTTATCGAGGAGGTCTATCGTTCCTGTGCCATAAAAATCAACAACTTCGAAGGCACAAATCCGAAGGTGGTGAACGGTCAAAGAATTAAACACTATATCTCATGTAATCCTATAAATGTTGAAACCAATGTTATTGAAACCGTAACCCTGGAGGAATACATAAGGGACACTTTCCAGAACGTTTCATGCTCTGAAAAGGAATAGGTATGTGGTACGGTAAGTAAACCGACTCCAAAACAGTTCTAATGGCAATTTTCTTGCATTTTGGAATATTTAGAAAAATAGGAAAATAAGAAGCAGTCCGGGAAGGACACGAGGGCTCCACAAGGGTGGGGGGCGCGCCCCCTACCTCGTGGGCACCTTGTGTTCTCTCCGGACTCCGTTTTCTTACACGTCACGTATTTTGGTCGGTAAAAATTCATTATATAATCTCCCGAAAGTTTTGACCACAGTATCACGCAAAAAATCTCATGTTCTTGTTTCGAGCTGTTTCTGCTGCAGATTAGAGCAATATGTCGTCCCAGGATTCGGATCATTGTGGTTGATTATCATGTAGATCCTAAGGTCTATGGGGACGTGGAGCATTGTGGTTGGACTACGGAAGAAGAAGAGGACTATGAACCCACAGGAAAGGAGGAGACAAGTTCAGATGAAGATGAAGTCCCATTACCTCAACCTAGGGACATGCATATGGAGTTCAAAAATTCAAGCCTCCCTGATAGAGCAAAGAAACCTAAGATCGAGTTTATCCCTTTTCGCCTCTTGCAGGAAAACAAACAGGAATTATGCAAGAAGATATTAAGCCTTGAGCCAGAGATCGATGACCTAAGGGATCAAAATTATGTCCTCAGGCGCAAATTAAGGAAGAAGCCTACGTCATCAACAACTCCACCCTCTCCACCAACAAAGAATAATTTAGTATCGGGTATGGGCACTCCCCTGGGCAACTGCCAAGCTTGGGGGAGTGCCCCGGTATCGTATCACCATCACTTTTATTTTTACCACTTTCTTAGTTCGATCCTTTTGATAATATCTTGATCTAGTAGAATAAAAGTTTTTAGTATGATCTAGTTGTGAGTTTTGCTTTATGATCCTTCTATGTAATCGAGTCCCTGAGCTATATAATAAAGATTAGTGTTGAGTCAAGGGCTTGATTATTTTGCCATGATCTAGAAGGAATAAAATAAAAGAGAAAGAATAAAAAGAAATAAAAGAGATCATATGGATCTTATGGAGAGTAATGAGCTCACATAGAAAGAGTATGATGAATAAAAGTTGTTGAGAGTTGACAAACATAGTTTTGGTCATCGTTGCAATTAATAGGAAGTAATAAAGAAAGAGAGGTCTTCACATATAAATATACTATCTTGGACATCTTTTATGATTGTGAGTACTCATTAAAATATGACATGTTAAAGAGTTGACGTTGGACAAGGAAGACAACGTAATGGGTTATATTTTCTTACATCTGAGATAAATTATATTGGCATGGATCATCCAACATGATTGAGCTTGCCTTTCCCCCTCATGCTAGCCAAATTCTTTGCACCAAGTAGAGATACTACTTGTGCTTCCAAACACCCTTAAACCAGTTTTGCCATGAGAGTCCACCATACCTACCTATGGATTGATTAAGATCCTCCAAATAAGTTGTCATCGGTGCAAGCAATAAAAATTGCTCTCTAAATATGTATGACTTATTAGTGTGGGAGAAAATTAGCTTTATACGATCGTGTGATATGGAAGAAATAAAAGCGACAGACTGTATAATAAAGGTCCATATCACAAGTGGCAATATAAAGTGACGTTTTTTCGCATTAATATTTTGTGCATCCAACCATAAAAGTGCATGACAACCTCTGCTTCCCTCTGCGAAGGGCCAATCTTTTACTTTTATCTCCTTCCTTGCATAAGAGTCATGGTGATCTTCACCCTTCCTTTTTAAATTTTATCTTTTGGCAAGCACATCATGTTGGAAAGATCCTGATATATATAGCTAATTGGATGTGAGTCTTCATGAACTATTATTGTTGACATTACCCTTGAGGTAAAACGTTGGGAGGCAAAACTATAAGCCCCTATCTTTCTCTGTGTCCGATTAAAACTCCATACCCATAAGTATTGCGTGAGTGTTAGCAATTGTGAAAGACTATATGATAGTTGAGTATGTGGACTTGCTGAAAAGCTCTTATATTGACTCTTTCCTATGTTATGATAAATTGCAATTGCTCCAACGACTGAGATTATAGTTTGTTAGTTTTCAATGAAGTTTATGATTCATACTTGAAATTGTGATTGAATTATTACTCTAGCATAAGAGATCATATGACAAGAATTATATAAGTTGTTCTTCTAAGAATGATCATGATGCCCTCATGTTCGTATTTTATTTTTATCGACACCTCTATCTCTAAACATGTGGACATATTTTTTGATTTCGGCTTTCGCTTGAGGACAAGCGAGGTCTAAGCTTGGGGGAGTTGATACGTCCATTTTGCATCATGCTTTTATATTGATATTTATTGCATTATGGGATGTTATTACACATTATGTCATAATACTTATGCCTATTCTCTCTTATTTTACAAGGTTTAAAGAGGGAGAATGCCTGCAGCTGGGATTCTGGGCTAGAAAAGGAGCAAATATTAGAGACCTATTCTGCACAGCTCCAAAAGTCCCGAAACTTCACGGAAGTCATTTTCAGAATATATAAAAAATATTGAGCGCAAGAAGTTCTAGAGGGGGCCCACACCCTGCCCTCGAGGGTGGGGGCGTGCCCTACCCCCCTAGGCGCGCCCCCTGCCTCGTGGGCCCCCCTAGTGGCCCTTCGATTCCCATCTTCTGATATATGGAGTCTTTCGATGAGGAAAAAATCATAAGCCATCTTTCCGGACGAGACTCCGCCGCCACGAGGCGGAACGAATCTAGGGCTCCGACGGATGTGTTCTGCCAGGGAAACTTCCCTCCAGGAGGGGGAAATCATCGCCATCATCATCACCAACGATCCTCTCATCGGGAGAGGGCAATCTCAATCAACATCTTCACCAGCACCATCTCCTCTCAAACTCTAGTTCATCTCTTGTATCCAATTCTTGTCTCTAAGTCCGAGATTGGTACATGTGGGTTGCTATTAGTGTTAATTACTCCTTGTAGTTGATGGTAGTTGGTTTATTTGGTGGAAGATCATATGTTCAGATCCTATATGCATATTAATACCCCTCTGATTATGAACATAAATATGCTTTGTGAGTAGTTATGTTTGTTCCTGAGGACATGGGAGAAGTCTTGCTATTAGTAGTCATGTGAATTTGGTATTCGTTCGATATTTTGATGAGATGTATGTTATCTCTCCTCTAGTGGTGTTATGTGAACGTCGACTACATGACACTTCACCATTATTTGGGCCTATAGGAAGGCATTGGGAAGTAATAAGTAGATGATGGGTTGCTAGAGTGACAGAAGCTTAAACCCTAGTTTATGCGTTGCTTCGTAAGGGGCTGATTTGGATCCATATGTTTCATGCTATGGTTAGGTTTACCTTAATACTTTTGTTGTAGTTGTGGATGCTTGCAATAGAGGTTAATCATAAGTGGGATGCTTGTCCAAGTAAGGGCAGCACCCAAGCACCGGTCCACCCACATACCAAATTATCAAAGTACCGAACGCGAATCATATGAACGTGATGAAAACTAGCTTGACGATAATTCCCATGTGTCCTCGGGAGCGCTTTTCTCTATATAGGAAGTTGTCCAGGCTTGTACTTTGCTACAAAAAGGATTGGGCCACCTTGCTGCACTTTATTAACTTTTGTTACTTGTTGCTCGTTACAAATTATGTTATCACAAAACTATCTGTCACCTATAATTTCAGTGCTTGCAGAGAATACCTTGCTAAAAACCGCTTATAATTTCCTTCTGCTCCTCGTTGGGTTCGACACTCTTACTTATCGAAAGGACTACGATAGATACCCTATACTTTTGGGTCATCACCCAGCGATCCTCATCTTCGGGGAACTCGCTGGATCCAAAGGTGATGGATAGCGGGTCACTTCCGGCAGCCTCCTCTCTCAAGGCCACGGACGACACCGAGGTGTTGTCCCGAAGGACCTTCCCCGGCCAGGGAAAGGAACAGGAGGCCGTCAGGGCGGCGCCAGAAGGCGAGACCTCGGCCGCCGGACACACGGGGGAGCAAATCCCCCCGGGGATTGGCGATGGGGGCCATGTCCAATTCGGCCCCCAGCCAAACACCATTCCGAAGGCCCATACGGCTCCGGAATCAGGCAAGCAGCCTCCTTCGTGAGAAGGGGGTGCACCTATTCCGCAGATGTCCTCTGTCCATCCAGAGGCACGGGATACTTTACTAGTAGCACTGCAAAGTGCTTCCATTGTTGAAGAACACCATACCATCATGGGTACGGTGGTTGAGAGGGTTCGGTCCGCTAAGAGCGGACTGATCGAAGCCTGCACCAGCCTTCTGACAGGCTTTGAGGTATGCGATGTAATTTATGCAAAAAAGAATATCATAGTATAGATAGTTGCCCTGATACACTGTCCGGTGCTCGAAAAGAGAAATCGGACGTAGGATCAAATAATTTTCGCAAGAGACTAACCAATATATCTCTATATGAATAAGCAGGTGTCGATGCTGGCTGCGACCTCTCATTCTGCTGAAGTTTCTAAACTGAAGCAGAGTTTGGAGCGAGCCGAGGAAGAGCTCGGCCATGTTAAAAAACAACTAGAGGACCAGCAAGGTATGAAATGGTCTATTCGGATCTAGAAAGATATGAATTGTGTATGTTGATCATATTATCATGATATGTTAAAGCATCTCCAGCCGTTGGCCCCCAGGGGGCGCCCAAAATCGCTGCCTGGGGGTGAGCCGGTGCAAAAAATCGGTCTAGGGATGAGTTGGTCCCCAGCCGCCCCCCAGGGCCGCCCAGGAGCGTTCAAAAGAGGCAAAAATATAGCAAATTTTGGCAAAGTTCGGCGAAGTTCGGCATATATTACATAATAGTCGCGGATTTTTATTACATGATATATCTAATTATAAAAGAAACTGGCTGAACGCGGAGTAGTCACCGTCGTCGGCGTCATCCTTGCCGCCGCCGCCGTCGTCGGGCTTCCCCTCCTTGATGCGGCCATCCCTGGTGGACCCCTGACCGGCGTCGCCAACGCGGACTGGTGGCGGTGGCGCGTCATCGTCGTCGCTGTCCTCGATGAAGATGACGACTCCTTCGTTGCGGCCCCGGCGGCGCCGCGCGAATCGCTGCAGGATGGCGCACTGGCGCTCCCTCGCCATCTTCAGGGAGTCCGCGCGCGCCCATTCCACGACCGCGTCATCGTCGAGCTCAACATCGCCTCCATGCTCCATCTTCACCGCGGGGAGGGAGCCAGGCTCCGTCTTCACCGGCACGAGCCCCGGCTCCGTCCTGGGCTTGACGAAGCGCGGAGGAGGAGCCGATGAGGAGGCGCACCGTCCGCCCTCGTTGATGACGATGCCGGCACTGCGAGTGTGCCGGCCGAGCGGCATCTCCACCGCGGGCTCGGCCTTGACGCCGAGCAACACCGGAGAGCCAAAGGAGTGCGAAGAAGAGCGTGATGAGGAGGAAGAAGAGGAGGCGCCGAACCTCCTGGGCAACCATTGCCGTCGCGTCGGCGGTGAGCCGTGGCCGTGGCAGCCGCCCTCGTCGGGGGGTATGCCAACGGCGGGTCGTTGCCGCCCTCAAGGTACGTCAGAACGCCCTCGAGGGTGCGGCCGGCGACACCCCACCAATCTATCCCCCTAGGAGCATGCGCGTAGTACTTTGTTTCGATAACTAATACTCCCTCCATCCTGGAAAGTTGTCTAGCGCTTAGTTCATTTTCAAATTTGCAAAAAAAAACCTTTCATCTTCAAATCTCTTGCTAATCAGCCCCCGGTTGCTTCTTCCCCCTTTCTTCGTCTGCCGCCCAAGCCACCGTCGACACCCGTCATAGGGCCGAGCACGTGACGACGGCCACGACCTGCGCAGCCGCTGTGAACCACCGCCGCCCGTGCCCACCTACGCCACCCGAGGCGAGCCGCACCACCGTTGTGAACCAACACCGCCCGCGCCCACCTGCGCCGCCCGAGGCGAGCTGCGCCGTCCACCTGCTCCTCCGCGGCGACCACCTCGATGGGCGGCGGCTCCAAGGCTGAATGGCGCTGCACCACCGCCATCCTCTCCCGCCGTCACCCCTTCCACCGCCCAGGGCTGCGCCGCTATCCCCTCCCGCCAGCCAGGGCCTGCGCCGCCGCCAGGACCTGCACGCGCCTGGGTCTCGAGCGCCTGGACCTAGAGCTCCCGGCGGGCCTGGAATGGAAGCTCATCCTCAACCTCGAGGCCCCTGTCATCTCCCTCACTCCTCTCCTCGACCTGCTGCTCGTCTGCAAGTTGCTGCTCCTCCCAGGCGGGCCTGCTCGTGCTGCTGCCCGGAGCTACCCTACTTGTGCTGCTGCCGCTGAGAAGAAGCTCCAATTTCTGATCCTTGCATTTGTTCATTAATTTCAAACACAATTGATCATGCTGCCGGTGAGAAGAAGCTCCATTTTCTGATCCCTGCACTTGTTCATTAATTTCAAACACAATTGATCATGCTGCCGGTGAGAGTACTCTGCAGAAATATTGCAAAAAAGATTCAGTTAACACAAAAGTTAACTCAATGTGTCCCTCAATGTCCAAAGTTCATCAGTTAACTGAATCTTTGGATAACTTCTGAACCTCACCTAGAGTAGAAGCAATTTCTGATCTACTGTTGCTGTCAATTTCCTCAAGATAAAAGAACATTATTCAGGAATTTAATATGTCATCACTTTTTTTTGAGTTGTCAGAGCACCCAAAGGAGGAAAAGCTTTCAAAATGGTGGGCATTCACTTGTAGTTTTTCTTCATGCAGATAGGCCTTCCAACTTTCCAAGATTCTTACTCTGGGTTAATTAATTACACAACATACAGAAGTAGAGTCATGTTGCTGGTCTATTGAGCATAAAAATAAACTATGTATAAAAGCAGGGTTGTTAAGCCTATTCTCTACAAGATTACCTTCGTAGAACTATTACACACGATCGAATGTGAGCACATAAAGTGAACTTTCCAAGATTAAGTTAACTTGTGAGAGATACTACTAGCATCTTCCCTGCATCTTCAGTAAATTGTCATTTGGCAGTTTAAAAAAACTCATAAAGTGGAGTAGGAGCATAAAAAATTCAGGGGAGTATATGTTCAGTACTGTCATGGTCACTACTGTTATGGTCTCTACTACCATGGTCTCTACTGCCATATTGTACAAAGAAATAAAATAAAATAACAATGCTTGCAAATTTTGCAAGCACTAGTTTGGAAAATGAAAACATACATTCATGTTTCAGTTGACAGTGACAAACTTTGGAAGCACTAACTTGGAAAATCCTACTGCAGTTTACTAAAATTTCCTTGATGTTCATGGAATGTGCTTCCATCAACTAAATTTCCTTGTTTCTGAACTGTAGCATTAAAATGATCATGGTCTAAAATGAGAGAAGGAAAACATCTCTGAAAACATTCCCAAATCCTTCTTGACAGAAAGACAGAGAAAAGACAGCACAATAAGATTACAAAGTGGCTTACATGATGAGCGCAGGGTGTTGTCTTCACATGCAAACCTGCATCACATAGCTTTTGTTTTCAGTTAACCAAAATAACAAAATGTGGATGTCTTAACAGTTTGCTGTCAATTTTCGACTGAGTTTACTGAACTTGTTAATTTTACTGAGCAAAATCCATCACTAGTGACTGAATTTTTATTTTATTTGAATTTATTTGGAATAATGTCAACAGGGATACTACAAGGACTAACAAGAAGTTGCTCCTGTAGAATAAAGATCAGGAGCAAATCTGCTCCTACAGAGAGGAAAAAAAATAAGCATCAATAATTGGCATGTTCTGGTATTGATCTTAGCTTATTTGAATTAGTTAACATTACGAATTTCATATACTAAAGCAAACTTGTGACTAAGTTTTTGTATAGTCAGTTTTGACTAACTTTATTTGAGTTTATTTGGAATTATTCTTCTTCTACTCTTACTACTACTGTCAACATTCAATTTTGACCTGGAAACAGGGGGACTAGGTGGAAAAAAATTCTACTAAATTAAATTGATTAAGTTGGAATCTCTCTTTTCTATAGGAGTTAACTGAATTTTGTACTGAACCCAATCTACAGGAGTTGATTGAAATAGTGAATGCATCCATGGATGATGCTACCTAAAACATGTAAGCAGAGATCTACTCCAATTCATGAACAGAAAACTGTCCCAGCGATGCACACAATTGAGCACACAGTAAACTGAATTCATAGACTGAATTTTACTGAACTTGGTAATTTTACTAAGCACACAATTGAAGTGCTTGTGCATTTAATCTCCACTTCTTTTCTTTTGATAGTGAAATTCAATCTGAATTTTGTAAGCAGAGAAGCAATGTAGTGACTGTACTCCAAGTTAAATTCAGTCAATGTGTACACAAAGTAGTGACTATGTCACCAACTGAACTCAATTATCACCAATACTGTTTATATAAATTTATACTGTATGTTTATCTACTGTATGTTCACCAATACTGGAAGCAAGCAAAGTGCAAGGCTAACTGAATCTATACTGTATGTTCATCTACTGTACTCCATCTCCATGGCTAACTGAAATTTGTCAGTACTGTACTCGTACTCCCAATACATGGCTCACCTGCACCAAAAGAAGCAGCATCCATTCCTCTGCAATACTCCATTCCTCCTCCAATCTCTGCACAAACCAATCGCTGCAAAAAATCAGCTCACCTGCTTGCTTCAACACACAGACATCGCCTGTAAATTCAGAAGACAGACCTGCGCTGTGGGCAAGCGGGGAGCAGAAGCAGAAGCAGCAGCGGTGGCGCTGGTGGAGCCAAGAGTGCAGGTCCTCCATCATCAGCCCACCAGCTCGAGGAGCAAGATGAGCTGCTGGAGCAAGTCTTCGTCTTCCCCATGCCCTGGTCGTCTTTCCCATGCCACCGCCGCCGGAGCTCGAGGTCTGGAGGAGGTGCTCGAGGACGAGGAGCGGGCCATCGAGCGCCACCGCCGGAGCTCTAGGTCTGGAGGGGGTGCTCGAGAACGAGGAGCGGGTCATCGAGCGCCGCCGACGCAGCCGGCAAGGCACGGGCTTTACAGAAAAGGAGATCCCTTCCCTATTGATCTCCTAGTGCAGACGCAGAGAAGCGGCGAGACGAGGGGGAGAAGGCGGCCGACATGCAGCGAGGCGACGGAGCAGGCGGCCAGCGCGTGGCGAGGCGACGGAGCAGGCGGCCGGCGTGTGGCGAGGCGACGGAGCAGAGAAGCAGACGGAGGGAGGGCTGCGTAGTTTGTCGGGAGAAAGGGGAGGTGATTTTCACAAAATGTCGTCAGGGACAACTTTTCCTGGACGGAGGGAGTAGATTTTTGCAATAAGTTTGTGAGTTCTTTATGACTAATGTTGAGCCCATGGATTATACGCACTCTCACCCTTCCACCAGTGCTAGCCTCTCTAATAACGCGCACCTTTCGCCGGTATCATACACCCACCTTATACCTTCCTCAAAACAGCCACCATACCTACCTATTATGGCATTTCCATTGCCATCTCGAGATATATTGCCATGCAACTTTCCACCATTCCGTTTATCATGACACACATCGTTATTGTCATATTGCCTTGCATGATCATGTAGGTGATATCGTATTTGTGGCAAAGCTACCGTTCATAATTTTTTCATACATGTCACTCTTCATCCATTGCATATCCTGGTACACCGCCGGAGACATTCACATAGAGTCATATTTTGTTCTAAGTATTGAGCTGTAATTCTTGAGTTGTAAGTAAATAGAAGTGTGATTATCATCATCATTAGAGCATTGTCCCAAGGAGGAAAGGATGATGGAGACTATGATTCTCCCACAAGTCAGGACGAGGATCCGGAGGAAAAATAAAAAAAGAAAGAAAAAAAGAGGCCATAAAAATAGAAAAAAGCTCAAATAAAAAAATGAGAGAAAAAGAGAGAAGGGACAATGTTACTATCCTTTTACCACACTTGTGCTTCAAAATAGCACCACGATCTTCATGATAGAGAGTTTCCTATGTTGTCACTTTCATGTACTAGTGGGAATTTTACATTATAGAACTTGGCTTGTATATTCCAATGATGGGCTTCCTCAAAATGCCCTAGGTCTTCATGAGCAAGCGAGTTGGATGCATACCCACTTAGTTTCTTTTGTTGAGCTTTCATACACTTATAGCTCTAGTGTATCCGTTGCATGGCAATTCGTACTCAATCACATTCATATCAATCGATGGGCATATCCATAGCCCGTTGATACGCCTAGTTGATGTGAGACTATCTTCTCCTTTTTGTCTTCTCCACAACCACCATTCTATTCCACATATAGTGCTATGTCCATGGCTCACGCTCATGTATTGCGTGAAAGTTGAAAAAATTTGAGAACATCAAAAGTATGAAACAATTGCTTGGCTATTCATCGGGGTTGTGCATGATTTGAATATTTTGTGTGATGAAGATAGAGCATAGCCAGATGATATGATTTTGTAGCGATAACTTTCTTTGGCCATGTTATTTTGAGAAGACATGATTACTTTGATTAGTATCCTTGAAGTATTATTCTTTTTATATTAAACTTTTATATTGAATCTTCCGGATCTGAACATTCATGCCACAATAAAGAATATTACATTGAGAATTATGCTAGGTAGCATTCCACATCAAAAATTCTATTTTTATCATTTACCTACTCAAGAACGAGCAGTAATTAAGCTTGGGGATGCTTGATACGTCTCCAGCGTATCTATAATTTTTGATTGTTCCGTACTATTATATTATCTGTTTTGGATGTTTATTGGGTTTTACTAACACTTTTATATTATTTTTGGGACTAATCCACTAACGCAACGCCCAATGCAAATTGCTGTTTTTTGCCTATTTAAGTGTTTCGCAGAAAAGGAATATCAAATGGAATCCAAATTGAATGAATCCTTCGGGAGAGTTATTTTTGGAACAAACGTGATCCAGAGGAGTTGGAGTGGACGTCAAGAAAGAAGCGAGGAGGCCACGAGGCAGGAGGGAACGCCCCCACCCTCGTGGGCCCCTCGCAGCTCCACCGACGTACTTCTTCCTCCTATTTATACCCATATACCCCAAAAACATCCGGGAGCACCATGAAACCCTATTTCCACCGCCGCAACCTTCTGTACCCAAGAGATCTGATACCTCTCCAACATATCTATAATTTTTGATTGCTCCATGCTATATTGTCTACTGTTTTTGGACGTTTATGGGCTTTATTATACACTTTTATATCATTTTTGGGACTAACCTATTAACCCAGAGCCCAGTGCCAGTTTCTGTTTTTTCCTTGTTTTAGAATATCGCAGAAAAGGAAAACCAAACAGAGTCCAATTGACCTGAAACTTCAAGGAACTTATTTTTGGATCAGAAGAAGCCCAGAAGACTTGGAGTGCATGTCAGGGGATCTACAAGGAAGCCACGAGGCAGGGGGGCGCGCCCACCCCCTGCGCGCGCCCTCCACCCTCGTGGGCAACTCGTGGCCCCCTGATGTATTTCTTCCGCCTATATATCTCCATATACCCTAAAACGATCGAGGAGCACAATACATCGGGAGTTCCGCTGCCAGAAGCCTCCGTAGCCACCGAAAGCCAATCTAGACCCGTTCCGGCACCCTGCCGGAGGGGGCAATCCCTCTCCGGTGGCCATCTTCATCGTCCCGGTGCTCTCCATGACGAGGAGGGAGTAGTTCTCCCTCGGGGCTAAGGGTATGTACCAGTAACTATGTGTTTGATCTCTCTCTCTCTCTCGTGTTCTTGATTTGGCACGATCTTGATGTATCGCGAGCTTTGCTATTATAGTTGGATCTTATGTTTCTCCTCCCCCTCTACTCTCTTGTAATGGATTGAATTTCCCCTTTGAAGTTATCTTATCGGATTGAGCCTTTAAAGATTTGAGAACACTTGATATATGTCTTGCCGTGCGTATCTATGGTGACAATGGGATATCACGTGATTCACTTGATGTATGTTTTGGTGATCAACTTGCGGGTTCCACCCATGAACCTATGAATAGGGGTTGGGACACGTTTTCATCGTGATTCTCCGGTAGAAACTTTGGGGCACTCTTTGAGGTTCTATGTGTTGGTTGAATAGATGAATCTGAGATTCTGTGATGCATATCGTATAATCATACCCACAGATACTTGAGGAGACATTGGAGTACCTAGGTGACATTAGGGTTTTAGTTGATTTGTTTCTTAAGGTGTTATTCTAGTATGAACTCTAGGGCTGTTTGTGACACTTATAGGAATAGACCAACGGATTGATTGGATAGAATAACTTTGAGGTGGTTTCGTACCCTACCATAATCTTTTTGTTCGTTCTCCGCTATTAGTGACTTTGGAGTGACTCTTTGTTGCATGTTGAGGGATAGTTATGTGATCCAATTATGTTATTATTGTTGAGGGAACTTACACTAGCGAAAGTATGAACCCTAGGCCTTGTTTCCTATCATTGCAATACCATTTATGCTCACTTTTATCACTTGCTACCTTGCTGTTTTTATATTTTCAGATTACAAAAACTATTATCTACTATCCATATACCACTTGTATCACCATCTCTTCGCCGAACTAGTGCACCTATACAATTTACCATTGTATTGGGTGTGTTGGGGACACAAGAGACTCTTCGTTATTTAGTTGCAGGGTTGCTTGAGAGAGACTATCTTCATCCTACGCCTCCTACGGATTGATAAACCTTAGGTCATCCACTTGAGGGAAATTTGCTACTGTCCTACAAACCTCTGCACTTGGAGGCCCAACAACGTCTACAAGAAGAAGGTTGTGTAGTAGACATCAAGCTCTTTTCTGGCGCCGTTGCCGGGGAGGTTAGCGCTTGAAGGTATATCTTTAGATCTTGCAATCGAGTCTTTTAGTTTCTTTTTTATCACTAGTTTATTTTATAGAAGAAAACTACAAAAAAATGGAATTAAGTTTGCCTCATATGCTTCATCTTTTTAATATCTTTCGTGAGTATGATGGAAAGGAAAATTGTGCTCAAATGCTAGAAGAAGAATGCATTAAAATATTTGGCACTAAATCCTTGAATGATGAGCATGATTGCAATGTTGTTAGTATGAATTCCTTGAATATCTATGATTCTAATGATATGCAAAGCCACAAGCTTGGGTAAGCTATGTTTGATGAAGAAGATATTTTTTGTTCCCCAAGCTTTGATGAGCAAATTTACTATGATGAAAACATGCCTCCTATCTATGATAATTATTGTGATGACACGTATTCTTTAAAGAATAATGATAACCATGAAACTTGTCATCTTGAACTTAATTTTCAATCACATGATAGTTATTTTGTTGAGTTTGCTCCCACTATTATTCATCAGAAGAAATTTTCTTATGTGGAGAGTAATAAAATTTCTATGCTTGTAAATCATGAAAAGAATGCTTTAGGTGCTGGTTATATTGTTGAATTCATTCATGATGCTACTGAAAATTATTATGAGGGAGGAATATATGCTTGTAAGAATTGCAATAATATCAAGTTTCCTCTCTATGTGCTTAAAATTTTGAAGTTGTGCTTGTTTTGCCTTCCTATGCTAGTTGATTATTGTTCCCATAAGTTGTTTGCTCAAAAAATCCCTATGCATAGGAAGTGAGTTATACTTAAATGTGCTAGTCATATTCTTCACGATGCTCTCTTTATGTTTCAATTCTTATCCTTTATGTGAGCATCATTGAAATCATCATGCCTAGCTAGGGGCGTTAAACGATAGCGCTTGTTGGGAGGCAACCCAATTTTATTTTTATTCCTTGCTTTTTGCTCCTGTTTAGTAATAAATAATTCATCTAGCCTCTGTTTAGATGTGGTTTTATGCTTTTAATTAGTGTTTGTGCCAAGTAGAACCGTTGGGAAGACTTGGGGAAAGTCTTGTTGATCTTACTGTAAAAACAGAAACTTGAGCGCTCACGAGAATTGCTGCCATTTTCTATTGGAGAGTGCTATTTAGTTAATTATTTTTGAAGATGATTAATAGATAAATTCCTCAGGTCCAGAAATTTATTTGAGAATTGTATGAGTTCCAGAAGTATACGTTTGATCCAGATTACAACAGACTGTTCTGTTTTTGATAGATTCTGTTTTCTATGTGTTGTTTGCTTATTTTGATGAATCTATGAGTAGTATCGGAGGGTATGAACCATAGATAAGTTGGAATACAGTAGGTTTAACACCAATATAAATTAAGAAAGAGTTCATTACAGTACCTTGAAGTGGTGATTTATTTTCTTATACTAACGGAGCTCACGAGTTTTCTACTTTAAGTTTTGTGTTGTGAAGTTTTCATGTTTTGGGTAAAGATTCGATGGATTATGGAATAAGGAGTGGAAAGAGCCTAAGCTTGGGGATGCCCAAGGCACCCCAAGGAAATATTCAAGGACAACAAAGAGCCTAAGCTTGGGGATGCCCCAGAAGGCATCCCCTCTTTCATCTTCGCTCATCGGTAACTTTATTTGGAGCTATATTTTTATTCGCGACATGGTATGTGTTTTGCTTGGAGCGTCATTTTATTTTATTTAGTTTTGCTTGATGTTTAAATAAAATACCAAGATCTGAAATTCTTAAATGTTAGAGAGTCTTCACATAGTTGCATAATTATTCGACTACTCATTTATCTTCACTTATATCTTTCGAAGTAGTTTGTCATTTGCTCTAGTACTTCACTTATATCTTTTAGAGCACGGTGGTGGATTTGTTTTATAGAAACTATTGGTCTCTCATGCTTCACTTATATTATTTTGAGAGTCTTAAACAGCATGGTAATGAGCTTAATCCTAATATGCTAGGTATTCAAGATTAGTAAAAACTTTCTTATGAGTGTGTTGAATACTAAGAGAAGTTTGATGCTTGATGATTGTTTTGAGATATAGAGGTAATAATATCAAAGTCGTGCTAGTTTAGTAGTTGTGAATTTGTGAAATGCTTGTGTTGAAGTTTGAAAGTCCCGTAGCATGCATTTATGGTAAACATTATGTAACAAATTTGAAACATGAGGTGTTATTTGACTGTCTTCCTTATGAGTGGGGGTCGGGGACGAGCGATGGTCTTTTCCTACCAATCTATCCCCCTAGGAGCATGCGCGTAGTGCCGAGGTTTTTGATGACTTGTACATTTTTGCAATAAGTATGTGAGTTCTTTATGACTAATGTTGAGTCCATGGATTATACGCACTCTCACCCTTCCATCATTGCTAGCCTCTTCGATGCCGTGCATTGCCCTTTCTCACATTGAGAGTTGGTGCAAACTTCGCCGGTGCATCCAAACCCCGTGATATGATCCGCTCTTTCACACATAAACCTCCTTATATCTTCCTCAAAACAGCCACCATACCTACCTCTTATGCCATTCCCATAGCCATTCCGAGATATATTGCCATGCAACTTTCCACCATTCCGTTTATCATGACACATTCATCATTGTCATATTGCTTAGCATGATCATGTAGTTGACATAGTATTTGTGGCAAAGCCACCGTTCATAATTATTTCATACGTGTCACTCTTGATTCATCACAGTCCCGGTACACCGACGGAGGCATTCATATAGAGTCAAACTTTGTTCTAGTATCGAGTTGTAATCATTGAGTTGTAAATAAATAGAAGTGTGATGATCATCATTTTCTGGAGCATTGTCCCAAGTGAGGAATAAAAAAAAAAGAGGCCATAAAAAGGGGGAGAAGGCCCAAAAAAATAATAAAGAGAAAGGCCATAAAAAAGACAGAAGGCCCAAAAAATGAGAGAAAAAGAGAGAATGGACAATGCTACTATCCTTTGCCACACTTGTGCTTCAATGTAGCACCATAATCCTCATGATAGAGAGTATCTTGTTTTGTCACTTTCATATACTAGTTGGAATTTTTCATTATAGAACTTGGCTTGTATATTCCTGTTGGGTAACGTAGTAATTTCAAAATTTTCCTACGCATACGCAAGATCATGGTGATGCATAGCAACGAGAGGGGAGAGTATGATCTACGTACCCTTGTAGATCAACAACGGAAGCGTTGACACAACGTAGAGGAAGTAGTCGTACGTCTTCCCGATCCGACCGATCCAAGCACCGTTACTCCGGCACCTCCGAGTTCTTAGTACACGTACAGCTCGATGACGATCCTCGGGCTCCGATCCAGCAAAGCTTCGGGGAGGAGTTCCGTCAGCACGACGGCGTGGTGACGATCTTGATGTTCTACCATCGCAGGGCTTCGCCTAAGCACCGCTATGATATGACCGTGGTGGAATATGGTGGAGGGGGGCACCGCACACGGCTAAGGAACGATCACGAGGATCGACTTGTGTGTCTATGGGGTGCCCCCTGCCCCCGTATATAAAGGAGTGGAGGAGGGGAGGGCCGGCCCTCTCTATGGCGCGCCCTAGGGGAGTCCTACTCCCACCGGGAGTAGGATTCCGCCTTTCCTAGTCCAACTAGGAGTCCTTCCATGTATTAGGAGTAGGAGTCAAGGCAAGGGAAAAGAGGAGAGAAGGAAGGAGGGGGCGCAGCCCTTCTCCATAGTCCAATTCGGACTAGGCCTTGGGGGGGATCCCAACCTTTTCTATCTCTTTCCCCTAAAGCCCAATAAGGCCCATATACTCCCCGGCGAATTCCGGTAACTCTCCGGTACTCCGAAAAATACTCGGATCACTCGGAACCTTTCCGATGTCCGAATATAGTCGTCCAATATATCGATTTTTACGTCTCGACCATTTCGAGACTCCTCGTCATGTCCCCGATCTCATCTGGGACTCCGAACTCCTTCGGTACATCAAAACTCATAAACTCATAATATAACTGTCATGGAAACCTTAAGCGTGCGGACCCTACGGTTCGAGAACAATGTAGACATGACCGAGACACGTCTCCGGTCAATAACCAATAGCGGGACCTGGATGCCCATATTGGCTCCTACATATTCTACGAAGATCTTTATCGGTCAGACCGCATAACAACATCCGTTGTTCCCTTTGTCATCGGTATGTTACTTGCCCGAGATTCGATCATCGGTATCCAATACCTAGTTCAATCTCGTTACCGGCAAGTCTCTTTACTCGTTCCGTAATACATCATCTCGCAACTAACTCATTAGTTGCAATGCTTGCAAGGCTTATGTGATGTGCATTACCGAGAGGGCCCAGAGATACCTCTCCGACAATCGGAGTGACAAATCCTAATCTCAAAATACGCCAACCCAACATTTACCTTTGGAGACACCTGTAATGCTCCTTTATAATCACCCAGTTACGTTGTGACGTTTGGTAGCACCCAAAGTGTTCCTCCGGCAAACGGGAGTTGCATAATCTCATAGTCATAGGAACATGTATAAGTCATGAAGAAAGCAATAGCAACATACTAAACGATCGGGTGCTAAGCTAATGGAATGGGTCATGTCAATCAGATCATTCAACTAATGATGTGACCTTGTTAATCAAATAACAACTCTTTGTCTATGGTTAGGAAACATAACCATCTTTGATTAACGAGCTAGTCAAGTAGAGGCATACTAGTGACACTCTGTTTGTCTATGTATTCACACATGTATTATGTTTCCGGTTAATACAATTCTAGCATGAATAATAAACATTTATCATGAAATAAGGAAATAAATAATAACTTTATTATTGCCTCTAGGGCATATTTCCTTCAGTCTCCCACTTGTACTAGAGTCAATAATCTAGTTCACATCGCTATGTAATTAACACCAATAGTTCACATCTTTATGTGATTGGTTCACATCTTCATGTGACTAACACCCAAAGGGTTTACTAGATTCAATAATCTAGTTCACATCGCTATGTGATTAACACCCCAAGAGTGATCATGTTTTGCTTGTGAGAGAAACTTAGTCAACATGCCTGCCAAATTCAGATCCGTATGTATTTTGCAAAATTCTATGTCTACAATGCTCTGCACGGAGCTACTCTAGCTAATTGCTCCCACTTTCAATATGTATCCAGATTGAGACTTAGAATCATCTGGATCAGTGTCAAAAACTTGCATCGACGTAACCCTTTATGACGAACCCTTTTTTTCACGTCCATAATCGAGAAACATATCCTTATTTTACTAAGGATAATTCTGACCACTGTCCAGTGATCTACTCCTAGATCACTATTGTACTCCCTTGCCAAATCAGTGCAGGGTATACAATAGATCTGGTATACAGCATGACATACTTTATAGAACCTATGGCCAAGGCATAGGGAATGACTTTCATTCACTTTCTGTCTTCTGCTGTGGTCGGGCTTTGAGTCTTACTCAACTTCACACCTTGTAATACAGGCAAGAACTCTTTCTTTGACTGCTCCATTTTGAACTACTTCAAAATCTTGTCAAGGTATGTACTCATTGAAAAAACTTATCAAGCGTCTTGATCTATCTCTATAGATCTTGAAGCTCAATATGTAAGCAACTTCACCGAGGTCTTTCTTTGAAAAACTCCTTTCAAACACTCCTTTATGCTTTGCAGAATAATTCTACATTATTTCCGATCAACAATATGTCATTCACATATACTTATCAGAAATGTTGTAGTGCTCCCACTCACTTTCTTGTAAACACAGGCTTCATCGCAAGTCTGTATAAAACTATATGCTTTGATCAACTTATCAAAGCGTATATTCCAACTCCGAGATGCTTGCACCAGTCCATAAATGGATCGCTGGAGCTTGCATATTTTGTTAGCACCTTTAGGATTGACAAAACCTTCTGGTTGTATCATATACAGCTCTTCTTCAATAAATCTATTAAGGAATGCAGTTCTGTCTATCCATTTGCCAGATTTCATAAAATGCGGCAATTGCTAACATGATTCGGACAGACTTAAGCATAGATACGAGTGAGAAACTCTCATCGTAGTCAACACCTTGAACTTGTCGAAAACCTTTTGCGACAATTCTAGCTTTGTAGATAGTAACACTACTATCAGCGTCCGTCTTCCTCTTGAAGATCCATTTATTTTCTATGGCTTGCCGATCATCGGGCAAATCCATCAAAGTCCATACTTTGTTCTCATACATGGATCATATCTCAGATTTCATGGCCTTAAACCAATTCACGGAATCTGGGCTCATCATCGCTTCCTCATAGTTCGCAAGTTCGTCATGGTCTAGTAACATGACTTCCAGAACAGGATTACTGTACCACTCTGGTGCGGATCTCACTCTGGTTTACATAGGAGATTCGGTAGTAACTTGATCTGAAGTTACATGATCATCATCATTAGCTTTCTCACTAATTGGTGTAGTAGCCACAGGAACAGATTTCTGTGATGAACTACTTTCCAATAAGGGAGAAGGTACAATTACCTTATCAAGTTCTACTTTCCTCCCACTCACTTCTTTCGAGAGAAACTCCTTCTATAGAAAGGATCCATTCTTAGCAACGAATGTCTTGCCTTCGGATCTATGATAGAAGGTGTACCCAACTGTTTCCTTTGGGTATCCTATGAAGACATATTTCTCCGATTTGGGTTTGAGCTTATCAGAATGAAACTTTTTCATATAAGCATCACAATCCCAAACTTTAAGAAACGACAACTTTGGTTTCTTGCCAAACCACAGTTCAGATTGTGTCGTCTCAACGGACTTAGATGGTGCCCTATTTAACGTGAATGCAGCTGTCTCTAATGCATAACCCCAAAATGATAGTGGTAGATCGGTAAGAGACATCATAGATTGCACTATATCCAATAAAGTACGGTTATAACATTCGGACACACCATTATGCTGTGGTGTTCCATGTGACATGAGTTTGTGAAACTATTCCACATTGTTTTAATTGAAGACCAAACTCGTAACTCAAATATTTGTCTCCGCGATCAGATCGTAGAAACTTTATTTTCTTGTCACGATGATTTTCCACTTCACTCTGAAATTCTTTGAACTTTTCAAATGTTTCAGACTTATGTTTCATCAAGTAGGTATACCCATATCTGCTCGAATCATCTGTGAAGTTCAGAAAATAACGATACTTTCCGTGAGCCTTAACACTCATCGGACCGCATACATCAGTATGTATTATTTCCAATAAGTCAGTTGCTCGCTCCGGAGAACGGAGTCTTAGTCATCTTGCCCATGAGGCATGGTTCGCAAGCATCAAGTGATTCATAATCAAGTGATTCCAAAATCCCATCAGCATGGAGTTTCTTCATGCGCTTTACACCAATATGACCTAAACGGCAGTGCTACAAATAAGTTGCACTATCATTATTAACTTTGCATCTTTTGGTTTCAATATTATGATTATGTGTATCACTATGATCGAGATCCAACGAACTATTTTCACTGGGTGTGTAACCATATAAGGTTTTATTCATGTAAATAGAACAACAATTTATTCTCTTACCTAAATGAATAACCGTATTACAACATACATGATCAAATCATATTCATGCTTAACGCAAACACCAAATAACACTTATTCAGGTTCAACACTAATCCCGAAAGTATAGGGAGTGTGTGATGATGATCATATCAATCTTGGAACCACTTCCAACACACATCATCACTTCACCCTTAACTAGTCTCTGTTTATTCTGCAACTCCCGTTTCGAGTTACTAATCTTAGCAACTGAACTAGTATCAAATACTGAGGGGTTGCTATAAACACTAGTAAAGTACACATTAATAACATGTATATCAAATATACTTATGTTCACTTTGCCATCCTTCTTATCTGCCAATCACTTGGGGTAGTTCCGCTTCAAGTGACCAGTCCCTTTGCAGTAGAAACACTTAGTCTCAGGCTTAGGACTAGACTTGGGCTTCTTCACTTGAGCAGCAACTTGCTTGCCGTTCTTCTTGAAGTTCCCCTTCTTCCTTTTGCCCTTTTATTGAAACTAGTGGTCTTGTCTACCATCAACACTTGATGCTCTTTCTTGATTTCTACCTTCATCGATTTCATCATCATGAAAAGCTTGAGAGTTGTTTCCGTTATCCCTTGCGTATTATAGTTCATCACGAAGTTCTACTAACTTGGTGATGGTGACTAGAGAATTCTGTCAATCACTATCTTATCTGGAAGATTAACGCCCACTTGATTCAAGCGATTGTAGTACCCAGACAATCTGAGCATATGCTCACTAGTTGAGCAATTCTCCTCCATCTTTTAGCTATAGAACTTGTTGGAAACTTAATATCTCTCAACTTAGGTATTTGCTTGAAATATTAACTCCAACTCCTGGAACATCTCATATGTTCCATGACGTTCAAAACGTCTTTGAAGTCCCAATTCTAAGCCATTAAGCATGGTGCACTAAACTATCAAGTAGTCATCATATTGAGCTAGCCAAACGTTCATAACGTCTGCATCTGCTCCTGCAATAGGTCTGTCACCTAGCGGTGCATCAAGGACATAATTCTTCTGTGCAGCAATGAGGATAAACCTCAGATCACGGATCCAATCCGCATCATTGCTACTAACATCTTTCAACACAATTTTCTCTAGGAACATATCAAAATAAACACAGGGAAGCAACAACGCGGGCTATTGATCTACAACATAATTTGCAAAATACTACCAGGACTAAGTTCATGATAAATTTAAGTTCAATTTAATCATATTACTTAAGAACTCCCACTTAGATAGACATCCCTCTAATCCTCTAAGTGATCACGTGATCCAAATCAACTAAACCATGTCCGATCATCACGTGAGATGGAGTAGTTTCATCGGTGAACATCATTATGTTGATCATATCTACTATATGATTCACGCTCGACCTTTCGGTCTTCGTGTTCCGAGGCCATATCTGCATATGCTACGCTCGTCAAGTTTAACCTGAGTATTCTGCGTGTGCAAAACTGGCTTGCACCCGTTGTAGATGGACGTAGAGCTTATCACACCCGATCACGTGGTGTCTGGGCATGACGAACTTTGGCAACGGTGCATATTCAGGGAGAACACTTCTTGATAATTTAGTGAGAGATCATCTTATAATGCTACCGTCAATCAAAGCAAGATAAGATGCATAAAAGGATAAACATCTCATGCAATCAATATAAGTGATATGATATGACCATCATCATCTTGTGCTTGTGATCTCCATCTCCGAAGCACCGTTATGATCACCATCGTCACCGGCGCGACACCTTGATCTCCATCGTAGCATCGTTGTCGTCTCGCCAATCTTATGCTTCCACGACTATCACTACCATTTAGTAATAAAGTAAAGCATTACGTCGCGATTGCATTTCATACAATAAAGCGACAACCATATGGCTCCTGCCAGTTGCCGATAACTCAGTTACAAAACATGATCATCTCATACAATAAAATTCAGCATCATGCCTTGACCATATCACATCACAACATGCCCTACAAAAACAAGTTAGACGTCCTCTACTTTGTTGTTGCAAGTTTTACGTGGCTGCTACGGGCTTAAGCAAGAACCAATCTCACCTACGCATCAAAACCACAACGATAGTTTGTCAAATAGACTCCGTTTTAACCTTCGCAAGGACCGGGCGTAGCCACACTTGGTTCAACTAAAGTTGGAGAGACAGTCGCCCGCAAGCCACCTGTGTGCAAAGCACGTCGGGGGAACCGGTCTCGCGTAAGCGTACGCGTAATGTTGGCCCGGGTCGTCTCATCCAACAATGCCGCCGAACCAAAGTATGACATGCTGGTAGGCAGTATGACTTATATCGCCCACAAGTCACTTGTGTTCTACTCGTGCAAATAACATCAAACCATAAAACCTAGGCTCGGATGCCACTGTTGGGTAACGTAGTAATTTCAAAATTTTCCTACGCATACGCAAGATCATGGTGATGCATAGCAACGAGAGGGGAGAGTATGATCTACGTACCCTTGTAGATCAACAACGGAAGCGTTGACACAACGTAGAGGAAGTAGTCGTACGTCTTCCCGATCCGACCGATCCAAGCACCGTTACTCTGGCACCTCCGAGTTCTTAGTACACATAGTTTAAATAAAATACCAAGATCTGAAATTCTTAAATGTTAGAGAGTCTTCACATAGTTGCATAATTATTCGACTACTCATTTATCTTCACTTATATCTTTCGGAGTAGTTTGTCATTTGCTCTAGTACTTCACTTATATCTTTTAGAGCACGGTGGTGGATTTGTTTTATAGAAACTATTGGTCTCTCATGCTTCACTTATATTATTTTGAGAGTCTTAAACAGCATGGTAATGTGCTTAATCCTAATATGCTAGGTATTCAAGATTAGTAAAAACTTTCTTATGAGTGTGTTGAATACTAAGAGAAGTTTGATGCTTGATGATTGTTTTGAGATATGGAGGTAATAATATCAAAGTCGTGCTAGTTGAGTAGTTGTGAATTTGTGAAATGCTTGTGTTGAAGTTTGAAAGTCCCGTAGCATGCACGTATGGTAAACATTATGTAACAAATTTGAAACATGAGGTGTTATTTGATTGTCTTCCTTATGAGTGGGGGTCGGGGACGAGTGATGGTCTTTTCCTACCAATCTATCCCCCTAGGAGCATGCGCGTAGTGCCGAGGTTTTTGATGACTTGTACATTTTTGCAATAAGTATGTGAGTTCTTTATGACTAATGTTGAGTCCATGGATTATACGCACTCTCACCCTTCCATCATTGCTAGCCTCTTCGGTGCCGTGCATTGCCCTTTCTCACATTGAGAGTTGGTGCAAACTTCGCCGGTGCATCCAAACCCCGTGATATGATACGCTCTTTCACACATAAACCTCCTTATATCTTCCTCAAAACAGCCACAATACCTACCTCTTATGGCATTCCCATAGCCATTCCGAGATATATTGCCATGCAACTTTCCACCATTCCGTTTATCATGACACATTCATCATTATCATATTGCTTAGCATGATCATGTAGTTGACATAGTATTTGTGGCAAAGCCACCGTTCATAATTATTTCATACGTGTCACTCTTGATTCATCGCAGTCCCGGTACACCGCCGGAGGCATTCATATAGAGTCAAACTTTGTTCTAGTATCGAGTTGTAATCATTGAGTTGTAAACAAATAGAAGTGTGATGATCATCATTTTCTGGAGCATTGTCCCAAGTGAGGAATAAAAAAAGAGAAAGGCCATAAAAAAGGGGGAGAAGGCCCAAAAAAAGAATAAAGAGAAAGGCCATAAAAAAGAGAGAAGGCCCAAAAAATGAGAGAAAAAGAGAGAAGGGACAATGCTACTATCCTTTGCCACACTTGTGCTTCAATGTAGCACCATAATCCTCATGATAGAGAGTATCTTGTTTTGTCACTTTCATATACTAGTGGGAATTTTTCATTATAGAACTTGGCTTGTATATTCCTGTTGGGTAACGTAGTAATTTCAAAATTTTCCTACGCATACGCAAGATCATGGTGATGCATAGCAACGAGAGGGGAGAGTATGATCTACGTACCCTTGTAGATCAACAACGGAAGCGTTGACACAACGTAGAGGAAGTAGTCGTACGTCTTCCCGATCCGACCGATCCAAGCACCGTTACTCCGGCACCTCCGAGTTCTTAGTACACGTACAGCTCCGATCCAGCAAAGCATCGGGGAGGAGTTCCGTCAGCATGACGGCATGGTGACGATCTTGATGTTCTACCATCGCAGGGCTTCGCCTAAGCACCGCTATGATATGACCGTGGTGGAATATGGTGGAGGGGGGCACCGCACACGGCTAAGGAACGATCACGAGGATCAACTTGTGTGTCTATGGGGTGCCCCCTGCCCCCGTATATAAAGGAGTGGAGGAGGGGAGGGCCGGCCCTCTCTATGGCGCGCCCTAGGGGAGTCCTACTCCCACCGGGAGTAGGATTCCCCCTTTCCTAGTCCAACTAGGAGTCCTTCCATGTATTAGGAGTAGGAGTCAAGGCAAGGGAAAAGAGGAGAGAAGGAAGGAGGGGGCGCAGCCCTTCCCCCTAGTCCAATTCGGACTAGGCCTTGGGGGGGGCGCCCAACCTTTTCTATCTCTTTCCCCTAAAGCCCAATAAGGTCCATATACTCCCCGGCGAATTCCCGTAACTCTCCGGTACTCCGAAAAATACTCGGATCACTCGGAACCTTTCCGATGTCCGAATATAGTCGTCCAATATATCGATTTTTACATCTCGACCATTTTGAGACTCCTCGTCATGTCCCCGATCTGATCTGGGACTCTGAACTCCTTCGGTACATCAAAACTCATAAACTCATAATATAACTGTCATCGAAACCTTAAGCGTGCGGACCCTACGGTTCGAGAACAATGTAGACATGACCGAGACACGTCTCCGGTCAATAACCAATAGCGGGACCTGGATGCCCATATTGGCTCCTACATATTCTATGAAGATCTTTATTGGTCAGACCGCATAACAACATATGTTGTTCCCTTTGTCATCGGTATGTTACTTGCCCGAGATTCGATCGTCGGTATGCAATACCTAGTTCAATCTCGTTACCGGCAAGTCTCTTTACTCGTTCCGTAATACATCATCTCGCAACTAACTCATTAGTTGCAATGCTTGCAAGGCTTATGTGATGTGCATTACCGAGAGGGCCCAGAGATACCTCTCCGACAATCGGAGTGACAAATCCTAATCTCAAAATACGCCAACCCAACATTTACCTTTGGAGACACCTGTAATGCTCCTTTGTAATCACCCAGTTACGTTGTGACGTTTGGTAGCACCCAAAGTGTTCCTCCGGCAAACGGGAGTTGCATAATCTCATAGTCATAGGAACAAGTATAAGTCATGAAGAAAGCAATAGCAACATACTAAACGATCGGGTGCTAAGCTAATGGAATGGGTCATGTCAATCAGATCATTCAACTAATGATGTGACCTCGTTAATCAAATAACAACTCTTTGTCTATGGTTAGGAAACATAACCATCTTTGATTAACGAGCTAGTCAAGTAGAGGCATACTAGTGACACTCTGTTTGTCTATGTATTCACACGTGTATTATGTTTCCGGTTAATACAATTCTAGCATGAATAATAAACATTTATCATGAAATAAGGAAATAAATAATAACTTTATTATTGCCTCTAGGGCATATTTCCTTCAATTCCAACAATGGGCCTCCTCAAGTGCCCTAGGTCTTCGTGAGCAAGCAAGTTGGATGCACACCTACTTAGTTTCTTTTGGTGAGCTTTAATACATTTATATAGCTCTAGTGCATCCGTTGCATGGAAATCTCTACTCCTTGCATTGACATCAATTGATGGGAATCTCCCTAGCCCATTGATTAGCCTCGTTGATGTGAGACTTTCTTCCTTTTTGTCTTCTCCACATAACCCCCATCATCATATTCTATTCCACCCATAGTGCTATGTCCATGGCTCGCGCTCATATATTGCGTGAAAGTTTATAGGTTTGAGATTACTAAAGTACGAAACAATTGCTTGTCATGTCATCGGGGTTGTGCATGATGAGAGCATTCTTGTGTGACGAAAATGGAGCATGACTAAACTATATGATTTTGTAGGGATGAACTTTCTTTGACCATGTTATTTTGAGAAGTCATAATTGCTTAGTTAGTACGCTTGAAGTATTATTATTTTTATGTCAATATGAACTTTTGTCTTGAATCTTTCGGATCTGAATATTCATACCACAATTAAGAGGAAATACATTGAAATTTTGCCAAGTAGCACTCCGCATCAAAAATTCTGTTTTTATCATTTACCTACTCGAGGACGAGCAGGAATTAAGCTTGGGGATGCTGATACGTCTCCAACGTATCTATAATTTTTTATTGCTCCATGCTATATTATCTACTGTTTTGGATGTTTATGGGCTTTATTATACACTTTTATATCATTTTTGGGACTAACCTATTAACCCAGAGCCCAGTGTCGGTTTCTGTTTCTGTTTTTTCCTTGTTTTAGAATATCGCAGAAAAGGAAAACCAAACGGAGTCCAATTGACCTGAAACTTCATGGAACTTATTTTTGGATCAGAAGAAGCCCAGAAGACTTGGAGTGCACGTCCGGGGATCTATGAGGAAGCCACGAGGCAGGGGGCGCGCCCACCCCCCTGGGCGCGCCCTCCATCCTTGTGGGCCCCTCGTGGCCCCCTGGCGTATTTCTTCCGCCTATATATCTCCATATACCCTAAAACGATCGAGGAGCACAATAGATCGGGAGTTTTGCTGCCAGAAGCCTCGGTAGCCACCGAAAGCCAATCTAGACCCGTTCCGGCACCCTGCCGGAGGGGGCAATCCCTCTTCGGTGGCCGTCTTCATCATCCCGGTGCTCTCCATGACGAGGAGGGAGTACTCCCTCGGGGCTGAGGGTATGTACCAGTAGCTATGTGTTTGATCTCTCTCTCTCTCTCGTGTTCTTGATTTGGCACGATCTTGATGTATCGCAAGCTTTGCTATTATAGTTGGATCTTATGTTTCTCCTCCCCCTCTACTCTCTTGTAATGGATTGAGTCCCCCCTTTGAAGTTATCTTATCGGATTGAGTCTTTAAAGATTTGAGAACACTTGATATATGTCTTGTCGTGCGTATCTGTGGTGACAATGGGATATCACGTGATTCACTTGATGTATGTTTTGGTGATCAACTTGCGGGTTCCGCCCATGAACCTATGCATAGGGGTTGGCACACGTTTTCGTCGTGATTCTCCAGTAGAAACTTCGGGGCACTCTTTGAGGTTCTATGTGTTGGTTGAATAGATGAATCTGAGATTGTGTGATGCATATGGTATAATCATACCCACGGATACTTGAGGTGACATTGGAGTATCTAGGTGACATTATGGTTTTGGTTGATTTGTGTCTTAAGGTGTTATTCTAGTATGAACTCTAGGGCTGTTTGTGACACTAATAGGAATAGTCCAACGATTGATTGGAAAGAATAACTTTGAGGTGGTTTCGTACCCTACCATAATCTCTTCGTTCGTTCTCCGCTATTAGTGACTTTGGAGTGACTCTTTGTTGCATGTTGAGGGATAGTTATGTGATCCAATTATGTTATTATTGTTGAGGGAACTTATACTAGCGAAAGTATGCACCCTAGGCCTTGTTTCGTATCATTGCAATACCGTTTATGCTCACTTTTATCACTTGCTACCTTGCTGTTTTTGTATTTTCAGATTACAAAAACTATTATCTACTATCCATATACCACTTGTGTCACCATCTCTTCGCCGAACTAGTGCACCTATACAATTTACCATTGTATTGGGTGTGTTGGGGACACAAGAGACTCTTTGTTATTTGGTTGCATGGTTGCTTGAGAGAGACCATCTTCATCCTACGCCTCCTACGGATTGATAAACCTTAGGTCATCCACTTGAGGGAAATTTGCTACTGTCCTACAAACCTCTGCACTTGGAGGCCCAAAAACTTCTACAAGAAGAAAGTTGTGTAGTAGATATCAAGATCCCATCTTGGGGCCTTTTCCGGAGCCCCAGTGGAGGGGGAATCGATCATGGAGGGCTTCTACATCAACACGATAGCCTCTCCGATAATGTGTGAGTAGTTCACCAGAGACCTTCGGGTCCATAGTTATTAGCTAGATGGCTTCTTTTCTCTCTTTGGATCTCAATACAAAGTTCTCCGCGATCTTCTTGGAGATCTATTCGATGTAATTCTTTTTGCGGTGTGTTTGTCTAGATCCGATGAATTGTGGGTTTATGATCAAGATTATCTATGAAGAATATTTGGTTCTTCTCTGAATCCTTATATGTATGATTTAATATCTTTGCAAGTCTCTTTGAATTATCAGTTTTGTTTGGCCTACTAGATTGATCTTTCTTGCAATGGGAGAAGTGCTTAGCTTTGGGTTCAATCTTGCGGTGTCCTTTCCCAGTGATAGTAGGGGCAGCAAGGCACGTATTGTATTGTTGCCATCGAGGATAAAAAGATGGGGTTTGTATCATATTGCTTGAGTTTATCCCTCTACATCATGTCATCTTGCTTAATGTGTTACTCTATTCTTATGAACTTAATACTCTAGATGCAGGCAGGAGTCCGTTGATGTGTGGAGTAATAGTAGTAGATGCAGAATCGTTTCGTTCTACTTGTCGGGACGTGATTCCTATATACATGATCATGCCTAGATATTCTCATAACTATGCACTTTTCTATCAATTGCTCGACAGTAATTCGTTCACCCAGCGTAAATTATGCTATCTTGAGAGAAGCCACCAGTGAAACCTATGGCCCCCGGGTCTATCTTCCATCATATAATTTTCATATCAATTTGCTATTTCAATCTATATTTTATTTTGCAATCTTTACTTTCCAATCTATATCATAAAAATACCAAAAATATTTATCTTATTATCTCTATCAGATCTCACTTTTGCAAGTGGCCGTGAATGGATTGACAACCCCTTTATCGTGTTGGTTGCAAGGTTCTTATTTGTTTGTGTAGGTACGAGCCGACTTGTGTGTGGTCTCCTACTGGGTTGATACCTTGGTTCTCAAAAACTGAGGGAAATACTACGCTGCTTTGCTGCATCACCCTTTCCTCTTCAAGGGAAAACCAACACATGCTCAAGAGGTAGCACCATGTCATCGTGCACGCTTCTGTTTTACGCAATACTACTGGTCCGCCAATGTGAGAAATCATCAGCTTATGCTTATGATAGTGTCAGACTTCTTATTACCCTGCACTCAAAATAGATCACAAGTGCCCTGGCGGATTACCATCGGGCGGGTCATGATGCCCAATTGAAGACACAGGGGACAAATGGTACATAACCAGAACTAGTCTGACCATAATGCTGACATAATGAAATAGTGTACCTTGTGGTATAAGCTTAGACTACCAGTTTTGACGCAGTTAGAGTATGTAGAGTTTTAACTCCAAATTTATGATACTCTGGCGACTTAGAGTCCAGCATCCTGGCGGGCGGTAGAGACCCAAAAGATGCTTGAAATATGAGCCATACATAGAGCAACTTGGTCCAATTTGTAAAAACCAGATGGCGAAAAGAGATGAAAGATTAAGAAATCAAAAAATTCGAGGCTTTTGTAGGCCGCCAAGCCAAAGTGTCTTCTTCGATGAAACTATCCTGAGCCACTGAAAGGTACGTGCTTTCCGTGAGCCGGCACTCACAGTATCCAATCGACATTTGAACCCAGATAAAGTCGGGTCTTGTTTATAGACTTTATCAGGAGTACGCGGGGTCAGAGTCGCAGCATGCATCACGGGCCGATTTATCCAAGTTTCAAGGAAGGCGGCTTATGAAGCCTAGATCTATCCTGACTATCTATAAGCCGTGCTCTCGCATGACAAACCTCCGTTTGAACCTTAACGAGCTCAGAATCTTTGGTCGAATACGTCGTAAAAGATTGATCGTTAAGAGTTCGGCGGGTCAATCGGGATTACCCAATGGAGTTGAAGCAGCTGGCTATAGGTAGGATGGCCCGGAAAGGTTATGTCCTCTTTGGTCAAATACGCCTATGTTTGGACAAGATAACCTGGTCAAGAGGGTAATAACGCTATCTTCTCTTTTGTCGAATACGCCTATGTTTGAACAGGAAGCCCCCAAGTGACATACCTACAAATCGTGCTCATCGGGGACCTATGTTTGAGTTGTGCTGTGCATCCAACTCCCTTTGGTCCCTGAAATTTGGGCGTCAAGCCTCTTAAGCGAATATATAAGATGATGATAAAGACTCAACTTCGAGGAAGTGCAATGACAGAGGCCCTGAATTATCAGGGATGCCGGCTTTATTATATTGTTTATAATATATACATCATCAAACTGTGTACATCATGAGAGCAGATGGCTCAAGTATAGTATGGCCGAAGATGAGCCATATTCCACGACCGGCAGGTCTCCTCCTCCGAGTTACGTGAGTCCTTGTGATCTCGAACGTCAATAAGATAATATGACCCATTATCTAGATTCTTGCTGACCACGAAAGATCCTTCCCAAGGCGGTGATAACTTGTGCATATGTGTCTGATACTGGATGAGCCGGAGCACTAAATCGCCTGCTTGAAAGGTTCTGGTTTTGACCCGGCGACTATGATAATGATGTAAATCTTGCTGATAAATCGCTGAACGAGCTGCCGCGAGATCACGCTCCTCATCTAACAGGTCAAGTGCATCTTGACGTGCCTTTTCATTATCCGCTTCAACGTAAGACACCACCCGGGGTGAATCATGACGGATGTCACTAGGGAGAACTGCCTCTGCTCTGTAAACCATGAAGAAAGGTGTGTAACCCGTAGATCTATTGGGGATTGTATTGATACTGCATAATACAGAAGGTAACTCCTCTACCCAACAACCCGGCGTTCTTTGCAAAGGAAACCATTATCCGCGGCTTGATGCCTCGCATACTCTTGATTAGCTCGTTCCGCTTGACCATTGGACTGAGGGTGAGCAACGGAGGAAACGTCAAGCCGAATATACTCTCGTTGAGAAAATTCTTTCATGGCGCCTTTAGAGAGATTAGTACCATTATCTATTATAATGCTGTGTGGAAAGCCAAAGCGGAAGATCACCTTCTTAATGAATTGAACCGTCGTTGCTGCATCACACTTACTAACCGGCTCTGCTTCAACCCACTTAGTAAATTTGTCAACTGCTACCAAAAGGTGGGTCTTCTTATCCTTGGACCTTTTGAAAGGCCCAACCATATCAAGCCCCCAAGTCGCAAACGGCCAAGTAATTGGAATCATCCACAATTCTTGAGCCGGCACATGAGCTCATCGTGAAAACTTCTGACAACCGTCACATTTGCTGACCAAATCCTCAACATCAGCATGAGCCGTTAACCAATAAAACCCATGATGGAAAGCCTTGGCTACAAGAGATTTAGAGCCGGCATGATGACCACAATCCCCTTCGTGAATCTCCCGCAGAATCTCATAGCCTTCCTCAAGAGAGACGCAACGCTGAAACGCCCCTGTGACACTACAAAAAAAGACACATCCTGACATTTTGGGCCAAACAGATTTTTTTTCTGTCATACTTATGACACTTCTATGACAATAATTGTGACAAAACATGGTAGCGTCATAGATGTGGTGGGGTCCTACTTCTATGACAAAAAATCATGACAGAAAATGGGCTTTTCGTCCTGGGTGGGCCGGAGATGCAGCTGCATGACATTCTTTGGGCCGTCCATGACGGAAAAAATCGTGGTAGAAGCAAGAGCGAGGAAAATATCGGGGTGTTCTCGGTTATGGTGGGTGGACGGGGCTGAGCGATGTGCGTTTCTCTCGTACACGCACGCGCGTGGGTGCAGGCGTTGGGCTCTAACTGAACCCGGGCGAGGCGTTGGGCTCTAACTGAACCCGAGCGATTGCACTGCAGGCTACGCGTTACTGAACCCGAGTGATCGATCGATGGTTGTTAACTGAACCCGATCAAACTATTCCTTCGCTACTGCTGCTAACTCAAGCTAATCAATGCTGCCTCTAGATGAACAGTGAGCGTTGCTGGGGGGTTTGGATGAACAGTTCCCGGTGGGGGTGCATGAATAGGACCCCGTGGTGTTGCCTCTGGATGAAAAGTGAGCGTTGCTTGGGGGTTTGGATGAACAGTTCCCGGTGGGGGTGGATGAACAGGACCCCGTGGTGTTGCCTCTAGATGAACAGGACCCAAATCGATCGAGCCGATTGGGGCTAGATGAATAGGACCCCGTGGAGGGCTGGATGAACAGGACCACCCCGTGGAGGGCAGCATGAATAGTAGACGGTGGAGGGATGGATGAACAGTAGCCCGTGGAGGGGTGGTTGAATAGGAGCCTGTGGAGAGGGCTGGTTGAACAGTAGCCGGTGGAGTAGCGCACGGTGGAGGCTGGATGAACAGGAGCCCGTGGATGAACATCACAGGTGGAGGCTGGAGGAGGTCGATGGTGGATGAACAGTAGCCCGTGGAGGCTGGAGGGGGTCGACGGTGGAGATGAACAGTATCCCGTGGAGTCCCGTTTTGCGGTACGCCACACCCCTCCCGATGAACAGGACCCCCGTTTTGACCATAGCGCTCCAACACAAGTCTGTTTCCTTCGTTTTGCGGTACGCCACACCCCTCCCGATCAATAGGACCCCCGTTTCGACCGTAGGAGGTCCGTTTCCTCCGTTTTATGGTATGCCAGACCCCTTCCGATGAACAGGATCCCATTTCGAACGTGGCCGGGCGAACACAAGGTTGTTTCCTCCGTTGTGCGGTACGCCAGGCCTCGTTTCCATCGGCTGTTCCAAGCCCTCCTGATGAACACGATGACGTATTCCATTCTGACCCAGCCGGTTGGCTCCCCATGAACAGGACGACAGCGTTGTTTCTCCGTTCCGACCCAGCCATGTACACGAGACCTGGCCATACGTACGCATGAGGAGGCGTTCGAGACCCCGCCCGTATGTACGTACGTGGCCGTATTTACTTTCTTGCACCCTGGCCGCTGTACGTATGTGTACATGATATGTGCGCGCCTCTGCTACGACACGTGCGCGCCTCTATGATACGTCTCCAACGTATCTATAATTTTTTATTACTCCATGCTATATTATCTACTGTTTTGAACATTATTGGGCTTTATTATCCACTTTTATATTATTTTTGGGACTAACCTATTAACCGGAGGCCCAACCCAGAATTGCTTTTTTTGCCTGTTTTAGGGTTTCGAAGAAAAGGAATATCAAACGGAGTCCAAATGGAATGAAACCTTCGGGAACGTGATTTTCTCAACGAACAAGACCCAGGAGACTTGGACCCTACGTCAAGACACAAAAGAGGAGGCCACGAGGTAAGGGGACGC
>NC_041392.1:743716633-743722430 GCF_002162155.2 Triticum dicoccoides | reverse complement strand
TTAGATATACATGCATACCCCCAAATGATCAGATGCGGAGCCAAAACCCTAATTCCACCGCAGTAACTTTCTGTATCCACGAGATCCCATCTTGGGGCCTATTCCGGAGCTCCGCCGGAGGAGGCATCGATCACGGAAGACTTCTACATCAACACCATAGCCCCTCCGATGAAGTGTGAGTAGTTCACCTCAGACCTACGGGTCCATAGTTAGTACCTAGATGGCTTCTTCTCTCTTTTTGGATCTCAATACAATGTCCTCCCCCTCTCTTGTGGAGAACTATTCGATGTAATCTTCTTTTTCCGGTGTGTTTGTTGAGACCGATGAATTGCGGGTTTATGATCAAGTCTATCTATGAACAATATTTGAATCTTCTCTGAATTCTTTTATGTATGATTGGTTTTCTTTGCAAGTCTCTTCGAATTATCAGTTTGGTTTGGCCTACTAGATTGATCTTTCTTGCAATGGGAGAAGTGCTTAGCTTTGGGTTCAATCTTGCGGTGTCCTTTCCCAGTGACAGTAGGGGCAGCAAGGCACGTATTGTGATGTTGCCATCGAGGATAGCAAGATGGGGTTTTCATCATATTGCATGAGTTTATCCCTCTACATCATGTCATCTTGCTTAAGGCGTTACTCTATTTTCATTAACTTAATACTCTAGATGCATGGTGGATAGCGGTCGATGAGTGGAGTAATAGTAGTAGATGCAGCCAGGAGTCGGTCTACTTGTCTCGAACGTGATGCCTATATACATGATCATACCTAGATAATCTCATAACTATGCTCAATTCTGTCAATTGCTCAACAGTAATTTGTTCACCCACCGTAGAGTACTTATGCTCTCGAGAGAAGCCACTAGTGAAACCTATGGCCCCCGGGTCTATCTTCATCATATTAATCTCCCAATACTTAGTTATTTCCTTTGCTTTTATTTTCACTAGTAGAAAATAGGGCTTTGGTCCAGGCCGGGTCAGCCCATTAGTCCCGGTTCAGTCTAGAACCGGGACCAATGTGGGCATTGGTCCCGGTTCGTGAGCCCAAGGGGCTGGCCGGGCCACGTGGGCCGTTGGTCCCGGTTCATCTGGACCTTTTGGTCCCGGTTGGTGGGACGAACCGGGACCAATGGGCCTCGCTCCTGGCCCACCACCATTGGTCCCGGTTGGTGGCTTGAACCGGGACCAAAGGCTCCCCTTTAGTCCCGGCTCATGTCACCAACCGGGACCAATGAGGTGCCTATATATACCCCCTCGCACAAGAGCAGAGCACACTGCTCTGTTTTTTCTGGCCGAGGGGGAGAGGGCTTTGTGGTGCTCTAGCTCACCTCCTATGCACATGAGGTGTTCGATGGAATGCCCGAGCCACACTACTTAAGCTTTCTCCTCTCGAAGCTCGACCTCCAAGCTCCATTTTCCTCAAGATTTGTCTAGATTTAGTGGTCCGTCACGCCCCGTCCCCGTCTTCACCGCCATCGATCACCCGCGCCGATCTCATCACCGACACCACCGTGGTGAGCCTCTTGTTCTTATCTTCTTTCTGAAAGGAAAAATATTCTTACTTGTATGTTTAGATAGATACTTGTATCATTTTCTTACATTTATTATTGCATATTATATAGTGCAATGGTTTTGGTATCCGCCCCCGTCGGCCCTCGTCCTGTCTATGATTCGGATGTGGTATGTATATTATCTTTATAACTATTGGTTCATTTATTGTTTATGAAAATTATGCCGACCAACGTGACATAGATTTTATTTATCTAGGATGTATGTGAATCGGAAATGCCAACCGACCCTATTATTGAGAGGTTAAATTTAGTTGAAGAAGAAAACAATTTGTTAAAGGAAAAAATTAAAAAAAATTGAGGAGGAGAAGATGATATTGGAGTTGCATGTTGCGGATGTCGTCGATGATCACAAGATCAAGATGGATGCAATGCGCTTGAAGATTAGAAAGATTAGAAAATATGCCATTCATACCGAGGCTTGGTATCATTATGCCCTTGGATCAATTGTTACCTTGGTTGTGATTATGATCGCATTTGTTTTCGCATTGAAATGTATTACATAGTTTCAATGTATGGTTTAATTAATTAGATGCTCTGGAGAGCTATATGTTGTTAGATGAGAACTATGTATGCACTTTGGTTTTAATGTGATGATGAACTTCTATTAATTTGGACACTTAATTATATATAATGCACGCAGATGAACCGGCAATGGATGTACGGTGACAGACACACCCACGAGTACATTAAGGGCGCATGAGTTTCTCGATGCGGCTGAGGCAAACAAGCAGAATGGTTTTATGTGTTGTCCATGCACTGAATGTGGGAATACGAGGTCTTACTCTAACCGGAAAATCCTTCACTCCCACCTGCTTTACAAGGGTTTCATGCCACACTATAATGTTTGGACGAGGCACAGAGAAATAGGGGTTATGATGGAAGACGGCGAAGAAGAAGACTACGATGACAACTATGTGCCCCCTGAATACGGTGATGCTGCAACGGGGGGAGCTGGTGAATATCAAGAGGAACCAGACGATGTGCCCAATGATGCTGCAACGGGTGAAGCTGCTGAAGATCAAGAGGAACCAGACGATGTGCCCGATGATGATGATCTCCGCCGAGTCATTGTCGATGCAAGGACGCAATGCATTAGTCAAAAGGAGAAGCTGAAGTTCGATCGCATGTTAGAGGATCACAAAAAAGGGTTATACCCCAATTGCGAAGATGGCAACACAAAGCTCGGTACCGTACTGGAATTGTTGCAGTGGAAGGCAGAGAATGCTGTGGCTGACAAAGGATTTGAGAAGCTACTGAAAATATTGAAGAAGAAGCTTCCAAAGGATAACGAATTGCCCGACAGTACATACGCAGCAAAGAAGGTCGTATGCCCTCTAGGATTGGAGGTGGAGAAGATACATGCATGTGCTAATGACTGCATCCTCTACCGCGGTGCATACAAGGATCTGAACACATGCCTGGTATGCGGTGCATTGCGGTATAAGATCAGACGAGATGACCCTGGTGATGTTGACGGCGACCCCCCAGGAAGAGGGTTCCTGCGAAGGTGATGTGGTATGCTCCTATAATACCACGGTTGAAACGTCTGTTCAAAAACGAAGAGCATGCCAAGTTGATGCGATGGCACAGTGAGAACCGAAAGAAAGATGGGAAGTTGAGAGCACCCGGTGACGGGTCGCAGTGGAGAAAAATCGAGAGAAAGTACTGGGATGAGTTTGCAATAGGACCCAAGGAATGTATGGTTTACTTTAAGTGCGGATGGCATTAATCCTTTCAGGGAGCAGAGCAGCAATCACAACACCTGGCCCGTGACTCTATGTATGTATAACCTTCCTCCTTGGATGTGCATGAAGCGGAAGTTCATTATGATGCCAGTTCTCATCCAAGGCCCTAAGCAACCCGGCAACGAAATTGATGTGTACCTAAGGCCATTAGTTGAAGAACTTTTACAGCTGTGGAATGAAAACGGTGTACGTACGTGGGATGAGCATAGACAGGAGGAATTTAACCTTAAGGCGTTGCTGTTCGTGACCATCAACGATTGGCCCGCTCTCAGTAACCTTTCAGGACAGACAAACAAAGGATACCACGCGTGCACGCACTGTTTAGATGACACCGAAAGTATATACCTGGACAAATGCAGGAAGAATGTGTACCTGGGCCATCGTCGATTTCTTCCGACCAACCATCAATGTCGAAAGAAAGGCAAGCATTTCAAAGGTGAGGTAGATCACCGGAAGAAGCCCGCCATGCGCACCGGTGATCACGTGCTTGCTATCGTCAATGATTTACACTACGTAATCTTTGGAAAGGGTCCCGGTGGACTAGTATTCCGAATGACGCTGAGGGACACGCACCCATGTGGAAGAAGAAATCTATATTTTGGGACCTACCCTACTAGAAAGACCTATAGGTCCGCTCCTCAATCGACGTGATGCACATGACGAAGAACCTTTGCGTGAACCTGCTAGGCTTCTTGGGCGTGTATGGGAAGACAAAAGATACACCTGAGGCACGGGAGGACCTGCAACGTTTGCACGGAAAAGACGGCATGCCTCCGAAGCAGTATAGGTCCTGCCAGCTACGCTCTTACGAAAGAAGAGAAAGAAATCTTCTTTGAATGCCTGCTCAGTATGAAGGTCACGACTGGCTTCTTGTCGAATATAAAGGGAATAATAAATATGCCAGAGAAAAAGTTTCAGAACCTAAAGTCTCATGACTGCCACGTGATTATGACGCAACTGCTTCCGGTTGCATTGAGGGGGCTTCTACCGGAAAATGTCCGATTAGCCATTGTGAAGCTATGTGCATTCCTCAATGCAATCTCTCAGAAGGTGATCGATCCAGAAATCGTACCAAGGCTAAGGAGTGATGTGGCGCAATGTCTTGTCAGTTTCGAGCTGGTGTTTCACCATCCTTCTTCAATATCATGACGCACGTCCTAGTTCATCTAGTCAACGAGATTGTCATCCTGGGGCCTGTATTTCTACACAATATGTTCCCCTTTCAGAGGTTCATGGGAGTCCTAAAGAAATATGTCCGTAATCGCGCTAGGCCAGAAGGAAGCATCTCCATGGGCCATCAAACAGAGGATGTTATCGGGTTTTGTGTTGACTTCATTCCTGGCCTTAACAAGATAGGTCTCCCTAAATCGCGGTATGAGGGGAGACTAACTGGAAAAGGCACTCTTGGAAGAGACTCAATAATATGCAGGGACAAGTACGGAATGACAACAGTGGATCTGAAAAATCTTGCGTACACTGACGAACCGTTCGTCCTAGCCAATGATGTGGCACAGGTTATCTATGTGAAGGACATGTCTACCAAACCGAGAAAAAGAAAAGATAAGGAAGCGAATACATCATACGATGAGCCAAAGCGCCACATAGTTCTTTCAGGAAAAAGGGACATCCTGGGAGTGGACGGCAAGACAGACATGTCTGAAGATTATGAAAAGTTTCATGAAATTCCTCCCTTCAATGTCAAGGCTGACCCAAGCATCCTGATAAAGAATGAAGATTATCCATGGTTACGGCGCAATAAGCAAATGACACAAGCGAAGAAAAAGTGAAGACTTTCTCCCACAACTTTGTAACACACGAACATGCTACCATTGTCCGTTTTGTACATGCACATGCTATGTGGGTGAAATTATGATACCATCCCAACTCTCAACTTTTTCAGAGTTCATTTGAAATGCTTTCATGTCTTATGGTTCGGCCCTCGTAATACCATGACCATTAGTCCCTGGCCCATGCCAACTTTCAAACCGGGACTAAAGGGTTGGTCCTCGCTGCGGGCCGAGTTTAGTCCCACCTCGCCAACCGAAGGGGGCTCACACCGGTTTATAAGCCCTTCCCTCTCTGCCTTGTTGAGCTCCTCTCAAAGTGAAAATAGATGCCCTAATAGAGAAAGTTTATAATTTTGCTAACCTAAAAGCAAACAGAATTAAAAATTAAAGCAAAAAAAAGGAAATAAATAATGCAAAAAACAAATCAAAAAAACAGGAGAAAACTATTTTTATAGTAAAGTTAATCACAAAATAAAATAAATAAAGCAACAAAGAAAACAAACAAACTAAAAAAGTGTTTTCAAATTTGAAAACTAATGGCACTAACAGAAAGTTTATATTTTTTCTAAAACTAATGGCACTAACAGAAAGTTTATAATTTTGCTAACCTAAAAGCAAACAGAATTAAAAATTAAAGCAAAAAACAAAAGAAAATAAATAATGCAAAAAACAAATCAAAAAACAGGAAAAAAAACTATTTT
>NC_041392.1:743715612-743716243 GCF_002162155.2 Triticum dicoccoides | reverse complement strand
AGTAAAGTTAATCACAAAATAAAATAAATAAAGCAACAAAGAAAACAAAAAAATAAAAAAGTGTTTTCAAATTTGAAAACTAATGGCACTAACAAAAAGTTTATAATTTTGCTAACCTAAAAGCAAACAGAATTAAAAATTAAAGCAAAAAACAAAAGAAAATAAATAATGCAAAAAACAAATCAAAAAACAGGAAAAAACTATTTTTATAGTAAAGTTAATCACAAAATAAAATTTGAAAACTAATGGCATTAACAAAAAGTTTATAATTTTTCTAAAACTAAAAGCATAAAGAATTAAAAAATAAAGTAAAAAACAAAAGAAAATAAATAAAGCAACAAAAAAACAAAAAAAATGCCACCTACTGGGCCACCACGGCCTGAATACGACTAGAAACCCTACCATGGGCCAGGATTCAGGCCCGCAGCAGGCCCAGTAGGCCCACAGGCATTGCAGTGACAGATTAGGCCCGAAAGCCTGCAGTTGAGAGGAGCTCGGGAGGGTGGGCGCAGCAGCGCTTATAAACCACTCCCGAGCCCTCTCAACTAGCGAGGTGGGACTAAACTTTTGGGCGCGGGGCAGCACAAGGCCATTGGTCCCGGTTGGTGGCACCAACCGGGACTAAAGGGGG
>NC_041392.1:743697325-743715474 GCF_002162155.2 Triticum dicoccoides | reverse complement strand
GTGACCAATGCCCTCCTTTAGTCCCGGTTGGTGCCACCAACCGGGACCAGAGGCTGCCGCTTCCCGCCCTTTGGGCTGCTGAAAATTGGCATTTGGTCCCAGTTTGTGGCACCAACCGGGACTAAAGGTTGCATTAGTCCCGGTTGGTGTCGCGAACCGGGACCAATGCTCTGGCTATATAAGCCAACACTTGTGAAATTCTCGATTCAGTTTGATCGATCTCCTCGTCCTCTCCTCCGACGACGCTGCCAGGCTGCTCCTCGTCCTCGTCGCCGCCGAGCCCTCCGGACCACGTCGTCACCTCCCTGAGCCCGCGCCATCCTCGTCGCCGGCATCCCTGAGCCCACCGCCCTCGTCCCCGTCACCGCGTGCCTCCCCGAGCCCGCCTCCTTGTCCCTGTCACCGCGTGCCGCCCCAGGCTGCCGTCCCCGTCACCGCGTGCCGCCCCGAGCCCGCCGTCCTCGTCGTCGGACTCCAGCCGTCGCCGCCCCCCTCAAAGTGAGCCCCCCTCTCGAGTGCCACTCTTGCGCCCGAGCGCCCCTTGCTCCGCCCCTGCTCCATGGTCGCCGCGGCCCCGATGCATTGAAGAGTAGAAGGAGAGAAGAAGTAGAGGAGAGGAGAAGTGGAGCAGCAGCAACGCGCTGTCCACTTTTCTAAATTTTTTGGAATTTCTGAATTTTTTTTGTCCATATAGAAGGTGTTTGATTAAATGCTAGATGGCTTTGGGCATTTTTAGGAATTTTTAAAAAAAATTGTGGTGAGGTACTGATGCAAGACAAAGGCGATGGCAAAATTTCAGAATTTTTGGAGAGGTTTAGAATAGGTTTTCAACAAGTTACTTGAATCCGATTCAAATCTCATTTGAATGAAATTTAAAATTTTGAACTATGGATCAGAAGGTTTTTGGTGAAACAGATTGTGGGTACTGTCATGAAGTTGGAGTAACTTTTCTGGTTGTAAAAGAGTTAGGAAATTTTAGAATATGCTAAATATGTCAAAAATGTTTTTTTCATATGATGTTTTTTTCATATATGTATTCATTTTTTTATTTAGGTTGTTAATTAGTAGATATCGATTTTAGGTTAGTGTAGAGGAAAAAGTAAAATAAGGAAAAGGAAGAAAAGAGGAAGAAGGAAGAAGAAGAAGAAGAAAAGGAAGGAGTGGAAAAAGGAAAATAAGAAGAGGAAGACTTTTTTTCTCTTCTTACATGAGGGTGGGGGTCGATATACCCCCTCTCTGATAACTTCGACATGAGAGGGGGTCACCAAGGGTTCGAGGGGCGAGGGTCGAAAACTATAGGGTAGAGGTTCAAGGGTCACCGAGGGTTCGAGGGGCGAGGGTCGGGAACTAGGGTAGAGGTTCGAGGGTCACCGAGGGTTCGAGGGTCGAGGGTCGGGAACTAGGGTAGAGGTTCGAGGGTCACCGAGGGTTCGAGGGTCGTCGAGGGGTCGAGATGTTGCCTAGTGTCAAAGTATTAAAGATCCATGGCTTCATCCTTAGACGGAAGTAACCGGGGCATGATGGTACGAAGTTGTGCAAAGTTGTTTTGGAATGGAGTTCCGGATAGAATAATTCGCCTTTTTGTACGAATTTCAGCAAAGGCCTACCAAATAGGGATATTCGGAAGGCTCTTGCTGAACTTTGTATGAAAAAGTGAATTATCCTATCCGGGACTCCGTTCCAAAACAACTTTGTAGACTTCGTACCATCATGCGCCGGTTACTTTCCTAGTGTCAAAGTATTGAAGAAATCCATGGCTTCATCATTAGCCGGAAGTAACCAGGGCATGACGAAGTCCTCCAAAGTTATTTTGGAATGGTGTCCCGGATAGGATAATTTGCCTTTTTGTATGAATTTCAGCAAAGGCCTTCCAAATAACGATATTTGGAAGGTGTTGCTGAACTTTGTACCAAAAAGCGAATTATCTTATCTGGGACTCCGTTCCAAAATAACTTTGGAGAGCTTCGTACCATCATGCACATGTTACTTTCGCCTAATGATGAAGACATGGTTTTGTTGAATCCTTTGACACTAGGCAACCTTCCGACCCCTCGACGATCCTCTCGAACATGAGAGGAAGAACAGGATAAAAAAAGAAGAGGAAATAGAAAAAAAGAGGAGAAGAAAGAGTAGAGGAGTTCTTCTCCTCTATTCTTTCTTCTCCTCTTTTTTTGTTCTTCTTCCTCTCTTTTTATCGGGAACGAGGGTCGTCGAGGGACATATAGATGTGGTGTCATCGTTGTCGATATATACCCCCTCCCGATAGCTTCAACACGTGGGGGGGGGTCGAGGCCACTAATTAATATATATGATTCCTTACTATGATGAGGTAGCTAGTTCTACGTTTGGCACTAATATATCCATTTGTCATGTTTAAATAATAATTGCCATGTTGTAAATATTTGTAGAAACTATGGACACCGCCCGAGACGAAGCAAAAGAAGCGTTGTTGAGGGACATAATCGCAGAAGGAAGTGATGCCGTCTCGTTGTTTCTCAACGACACCGATGGTCTGGAAGGAGAGGGTGAAGAAGCTGGCTACGGTGACCTAATGCCGGTGAAAGAAGAAGAACATGAGGACGGCTCCGGTGACCCAATGCCGGTGCAAGGAGACCGTGATGACGGCTCCGGTGACCGAACCGAGTCCGGCCAGGTATATATATATTAGTTAAGGCTATGCTGACTAGCTGATTGATGCATTCATTGTTTTGGTATGTACACATATTACTTAAGTCTTTGTTCTTTTTTCTAGCCCTCCGGATCGAGCACAACTTTGGTAAAGAGACGAGGCCCGAAGAAAAAGTTGAGCTCGGATGAAAAGTTTGAGATCATAGCAATCGCGCCCGACGGCCAACCGATTGAACCCCTCCGGACAAAGAACGCATTTGTTGCTCAGTGCGGGGTTCTGGTTAGGGACAAGATCCCGATAAGCATCCAGCAATGGTTTAAGCCGGCTACAGAAGACCCTGAGGTGTCTTATGTCAATGATATGCAGAAAAATGATCTTTGGACTAAGCTGAAGTCAAATTTCACCCTACCGCCAGAGGATAATCCAGAGAACCCAGTTAAAGAGCGATTAATCAAGTCTTTTGCTCTCAAGAGGATGGCAGAACTATTCAGGAGGTGGAAGAAAGAGCTGAAAAGTTTGTCGAAAATAATGAGACACCAGAATTCAAGGGCAGATATGAGAAGCTCAGAGATCACTGGCCCGCATTTGTGGCCCACAAGACATCGGAAAAGAGTAAGAAGATGTCGGCGACAAACAAGCAAAATGCTGCGAAGAAGGTGCTTCACCATCGCACGGGGTCAGGTGGCTACCTCGTAGCCCGGCCTAAGTGGGCCAAGACTGAGAATGATCTGGTTGATAAAGGGATCGAACCAGAGACAATTAGCTGGCCAGACCGTTGCCAGACTTGGTTCTTCTGGGCTGGCGGAACCTTGGACCCTGTAACAGGGAAGTGCATTTGGACGAACGATCAAATGGACATACCAGTCAGGAAGCTTAAGCAGTATATCAAAGCAGCGCAGCAAGGGAAGTTCTTTCCAGACAAAGAGAGCGACGAGCTCACAATGGCCCTCAGGAATCCTGAGCACCCTGGACGGACACGAGGCACGCCAGGCTCCATTCCGTGGAAGGTTGGGTTTCCGGACGTAGGCGGTTACAAATCCCATGAGAGGAGGAAAAATGTGCAGCAGACCCAAATGCAGGCGCTGCAAGCAAGGGTAGATGCGATAGAGGAACGAGAAGCAAATCGCAGCAAACATACTACCGAAGCCTCCCCCGAAGCTACCCCGCCATCTCAGCGCAGAAGCAGCGTGGCTTCCACCGAGCTGCTTCAGCCGGAGCATGCCTTGACGGCTCCTGCCAGCTATCCCGTGGATGCTATCACGGAGTCTCAAAATTGCCACCTTATGACGCAACGGATGAATTTGAAGGTCAAGGCGGCTGTTGGCTCTGTTTATCCTACTGAACCCGGCGCAACTTTTCACTGCCGGTCGATTCCAGAAGGATATGCTAGGGTGATGGTGGATGAAATAACAGAGGGATTTGAGGACCTCCATCTTGACCGCCCTACCGGTGAAGGGGAGACTCGGCTGGGGTCTGCTCTAAAGACTCCATGCCTATGGCGGAAGGAGCTCATCAACCTTCCGAAATGGACGCCTCCGCCTCCTCCTCTTCCTCCGGCGAGTCAGGGCACTCCACCTCCTCCACCGCCTCCTCCTCCGGCGAGTGACGATCAGGGCCCTCGGCCGGCTCCTTCTCCGGCGCATGGCGGCACTCCGCCTCCTTCTCCGCCTGCGCCGACACGCCCGAGCAGCCAGCCTCCTCCTTCTCCGCCTCGTCAGCAACGGCGGAAGAGACCTGCCGCCGATCCAGCTGCTCCGGCGCGTCGTAGTCCTTCTCCTCCGCCTCGTAAGCAAGTAAAGAAGACAACCGCTCCGTCTGCTCGGTCGGCGTCTAGCAGTACAACCAGAGGCAGGAGGACATACAGATTCGGTCCTTCTCTAAAGACTCCACAGAAGTTACCATATGAGAGGACCCCGGAGGAGAACGCCGAGATCGCGCGAACCGAAGTGGATGACTGGTTTCAAGGGTTGAGAGCAAAGAGACATCCACCTCCGGAGGAGAAGGTAGATCCGGTGAAAGTGAAGCGCACTCTGGCTGCCTTGGCAAAACCACCCATGTCTCCGCCGAAAGGCAACTATGAGCGCATTATTGCAAAGACATGGGCTGAAGCGGAGCGGTCGGGAAGTATAGTCAGTGATCAAAGGCTGAAAGAACGACGAGCAGCTGGGAAACAAATTGCCCAGCTCAGCGAACAAGCGAAGCAATCGTGCCCCCCCCCTCAAGGTGCCTAGCGACATCGTCGATCCGAGGATGGTGCCCGGTTATGGCAATGTTGACGATTACCTGCCCGACGATGTACATTATGATCCCATGGAGGTGCAGATACACAGATACGAGTACGGGAAGCCTCTCTTCAAAGATGAAAAATCCTTAACAACGATGATGCGAAGATTACATGATTGGTACTTCAAAATCTGCAGAGAGTCTGGGGGAGGAGTACTTTGTATGCGAGAGTTAAACCGGAGCATGACCTCGTTGGAATTGAACTGTTGCCTATTCCATTTGAGGAGTTCTATCAGTTTTTCAATCAATTGGCCCTCGATAAAACAACGATCACCTGCTACTGTCTGTAAGTACTACTACTTCTGTCATTAAGTCTCTCTATATAGCTCATCTCTTTCATTGCATGTATTTATAATTATCCTCACTATATTATGCAGAATGAAGATCGCCGAATTGAAGAAAAGACAAATTGGTGATATTGGGTTCGTTAACACATATCTCATAGATGCAACTGAGGTTCAACATCGTCCCGGAGATACCGAGGCCAACTTGCTACGATCATTCAAAAAAATGAAAACAAAGATATAATACTCTTTCCTTACAACTTCAAGTGAGTGTTACTGTCTTGTGCATATTCAGTTTCCCTTATATATTAGTCCAGGTTATCGTAATGTAATTGATGAGTTATGCATGTGTGTGCAGTTTCCACTACATTCTCCTAGAGATTAGGCTTGAGCAGGGAGTAGTAACTGTCTTGGACTCTAAACGAAAAGATCCCCAGGAGTATGTGGACATGACTGAAATCCTCAAGAAGTAAGTTAAATCGATCATTATCCACCATATCAGCAACTTTGTTCATTTCCTGATATATCAAGTAATTGTTTTCTTTGTCCGGCAGGGTTTGGAGAAAATTCACCAGAAAAGTTCCGGGACTGCCGAAGGAGCTGGAATTTAGACACCCGAAAGCAAGTACTATAGTAGCATGTTCCGTGCATCTCCTAGTGATTCAAGCGCTAGTTTCATCAATACCATTTAGCATTCTTGCTTATCAGTTTGATTGACCTCTATTTCTTGTAAAGTGGTTGTGGCAGGAAAAAGGGAATGATTTTTGTGGATACTACGTCTGCGAGTCCATCCGCCACACGACCTGTGAGCGGGGCGGGTACTCTGACGAACAATATGAAGTACGTAAATAACAACATTCACAATTTTATTTTATTACCATCATTTGTATTGAGTTTCATTCATTCATATATATATGTATTGACCCCCTTCTTCAAATTAGATGTTTCGGAAGCGGGATGAACTCCTGGCACCAGCTCGCATGCGAGCAATTCAAGAGGAATTGGCGGCATTCTTTCTTGACCAAGTGATCGCTGAAGACGGAGAATACTATGTGGACCATGAGTCTGTATGATTATATTTGTAAGAGATAATTATTGTATATATGTAGCCGGTAGTGTCGGATAGATATATGAGAACTTGTTGTTCGACCAATCTCTCGGAGAAGGAGAGGTGGTCGATATCACTTCTCTCTGTATGCATATATGTTCATGACGATCTTCTGTTTCCTTCGTTTGCTTACTAGCTAACTAGCATGTCTAGTCCTCTCTATACGTATGTATAGTACGTAGCATCGACCAAGCACGGACATAAGAGAGAACACTTCTCTCTATTAATTATAGCTAGCTAACACAATATATGAAACACCTAAACTAACCCCCCAAAACCCCCAAACCCCCCCCCCTTCAAAAAAAAACAAAAACCCCAGCCACAGAAATGCTGACGCGTGGATGCCTATTGGTCCCGGTTGGTGCCACCAACCGGGACCAAAGGGTCTCCTGCCTGGGCTCTGCGCACTGCCCACGTGGAGGCCCATCAGTCCCGGTTCTGGATTGAACCGGGACTAAAGGTACAGGGCATTAGTACCGATACTTTAGTCCCGGTTCAGGAACCGGGACTAAAGGCCCTTACGAACCGGGACTATAGGCCCTTTTTCTACCAGTGTTTACTTTGCATCTTTATCACAAAAATACCAAAAATATTATCTTATCATATCTATCAGATCTCACTCTCGTAAGAGGCCGTGTAGGGATTGATAACCCCTTATCGCGTTGGTTGAGAGGATTTATTTGTTTTGTGCAGGTATGAGGGACTGGCGCGTAGCTTCCTACTGGATTGATACCTTGGTTCTCAAAAACTGAGAGACATACTTACGCTACTTTGCTGCATCATCCCTTCCTCTTCGGGGAAAACCAACGCAATGCTCAAGAGGTAGCACTCTACATCGAGCAGTATGTACGTACACGTTCGCGACCAGAATGACAATGCTATGTACGCTTTGATCAGGTGGGTCCTGACTATCAGGCACTTCCTTGCGTGCGAAGATGTAACAGGTGGTTCCCAGCAGTCATGGGGCGAATCATTTTTTTGCCCGGACGCACTTCCTTGCGTGCGAAGATGTAGCTGGTGGGTCCCAGCAGTCAGGGGGAAACGTTTTTTTTCGCGAAATACGGTGGCCCGTCTGATGGGTCCCCGCTGTCAGGTGGAGCAATAATTATTTTTCGCGTAATAAGGAGGCACTTCCTTGTTGCGGCCGTGGACCCAGCTGTCAGCCTCTCCACGTATAGTACACGTCCGATGGAAGCCGTTCCTTGACCACGTTGACCACCCCGCGCTGAGTGCACCAGGGCGGTGGACCTAGCTGTCAGCCTCTCGCGGCGTGGATGCTACTGTGATACGAGCTTCAAGGTCGTTTGTGAAAGAAATATGCCCTAGAGGCAATAATAAAGTTATTATTTATTTCCTTATTTCATGATAAATGTTTATTATTCATGCTAGAATTGTATTAACCGGAAACATGATACATGTGTGAATACATAGACAAACAAAGTGTCACTAGTATGCCTCTACTTGACTAGCTCGTTAATCAAAGATGGTTATGTTTCCTAACCATGGACAAACAGTTGTTATTTGATTAATGGGATCACATCATTAGATGAATGATCTGATTGACATGACCCATTCCATTAGCTTAGCACCCGGTCGTTTAGTATGTTGCTATTGCTTTCTTCATGACTTATACATGTTCCTATGACTATGAGATTATGCAACTCCTGTTTGCCGGAGGAACACTTTGTGTGCTACCAAACGTCACAACGTAAATGGGTGATTATAAAGGAGCTCTACAGGTGTCTCCAAAGGTAGATGTTGGGTTGGCGTATTTCGAGATTAGGATTTGTCACTCCGATTGTTGGAGAGGTATCTCTGGGCCCTCTCGGTAATGCACATCACATAAGCCTTGCAAGCATTGCAACCAATGAGTTAGTTGCGAGATGATGTATTACGGAACGAGTAAAGAGACTTGCCGGTAACGAGATTGAACTAGGTATTGGATACCGACGATCGAATCTCGGGCAAGTAACATACCGATGACAAAGGGAACAACGTATGTTGTTATGCGGTCTGACCGATAAAGATCTTCGTAGAATATGTAGGAGCCAATATGGGCATCCAGGTCCCGCTATTGGTATTTGACCAGAGAGGTGTCTCGGTCATGTCTACATAGTTCTCGAACCCGTAGGGTCCGCACGCTTAACGTTCGTTGACGATATAGTACTATGTGAGTTATGTATGTTGGTGACAGAATGTTGTTCGGAGTCCGGAATGAGATCACGGACATGACGAGGAACTCCGGAATGGTCCGGAGATAAAGTTTGATATATGTGATAATAGTGAGTGTTTGATCACCGGAAGGGTTCCGGAAATCACCGGAAGGGGTTCCGGATGTTTCCCGAAATGTTTGGGTACGAGAACACTTTATTTGGGCCAAAGGGGAAAGCCCACAAGGTTTTTGGAAAGCACAAAAGGAAGTTTTGCGGAGTCCAGGGGCCAGACGCCAGGGTCCCTGGCGTCTGGGTCCAGACGCCGGGAACCCTGGCGTCTGGCCTTGGAGTCCAAGAAGGACTCTTGCCTTTCGGGTGAAACCGACTTTGTGGAGGCTTTTACTCCAAGTTTCGACCCCGGGGCTCAACATATAAATAGAGGGGCAGGGCTAGCACCAAAGACACATCAAGAAACACCAAGCCGTGTGCCGGCAACCCTGTCTCCTCTAGTTTATCCTCTATCATAGTTTTCATAGTGCTTAGGCGAAGCCCTGCGGAGATTGTTCTTCACCAACACCATCACCACGCCGTCGTGCTGCCGGAACTCATCTACTACTTCGCCCCTCTTACTGGATCGAGAAGGCGAGGATGTCACCGAGCCGAACGTGTGCAGAACTCGAAGGTGCCGTGATTTCGGTACTTGGATTGGTCGGACGCGAAGACGTACGACTACATCAACCGCGTTGATATAACGCTTCCACGAACGGTCTACAAGGGTACGTAGACAACACTCTCCCCTCTCGTTGCTATGCATCACCATGATCTTGAGTGTGCGTAGGAAAATTTTGAAATTACTACGTTCCCCAACAGTTTGATCTGAGATCCAATGACATCTGAGCAGTCTTTGTGCTTCTAAGCAGTGGCCTAACTCTTTGGGGGCTTTTCTGCAAAAAACCATTCGAACCACCGAGGAGGTGTTGGGTCACAAATCCAACGGCTCCGATGAGCTTGTATCACCAAGGCATCTAAGGTGTGGTAGCACATGATATTCTTACACACATGAGAATATGATGTCCTCCATCTTAGATGCTACGGTGATAAGAGCTTCGAGGTCGTTGGATATGGGATCCAAGGGCATCTGAGTAGTTTTTGTACAAATTGTGTGCAATTCTCAAACTCATCAAGATTTCCTGTAAAAAAATATTAAAACATCATGTGAACTGCTATATCTCATGTCTACAAGCTTCAAGCAACTCGTATCGGCATATAACATCTAAGGTATGGGGGCACATGATATTCTCCCGGGGAGGAGGGGTGGGGTGCACAATCAATCAGTGTTTGGGAGGGTGGGGACAAATATAATCTAAACAATCCTAAATAGAGCTTCACAATTTTATCTAAGGACGAGGGGGTGACCCCCGACAATCATAGCTCCGCCTAATTAAACACAACATTTGCATGTACTGTAGTACTAGACTTAATATTCATGTTTCAGTTTCATGTTCATTTTAAATATTGAATTGAGGACCATGCATGTCTTACATTTTACTCCCTTCGTTCCTAAATATTAGTCTTTTAGAGATTTCAAGTGGACTGGCACATACGGATGTATATAGACATATTTTAGAGTATAGATTCACTCGTTTTGCTCCGTATGTAGTCGCTTGTTGAAATCTCTAAAAGACTAATATTTAGGAATAGAAGGAGTATTTTTGTATTCGTGTCATACATGCATGGTTTTGAAAAATAGATGCACTATACTTATTGGATTGTTGTTGTGTTCGTGTGTGGGTGTCTGTGTGTGTGTGTGGTCATATGCTTTATACATATAAAGTTTTCTCACCTCCATATTGTTCATCTTTTAAATTTGAATTTGCATTGAAAAACTTACCAGGGACACCATGAAATGTGAAATCCACATTGAGATCACTATATCACAAACTCACTCTAATTCAACAACTCGTCATACATCAATTACCACGCTGAGATTAGTATTTGCAAGGAAAATACGGGCACTGTAATACACTTAGATTCGTTCGGCAATTTAAAAGGTTCCTTTCGTATTCTCGAATGGTAGGACCCAACGGCGTACCAGCCAGACCTTGACTCGTGTTGATCATAAAAAATAAAAATAAAATAAAAATCGGGCTCTTGTCCTTCTAGTGGCGTGCGTGGTACGCACATTAGGCAACCCCAACCAGTCAAGCCTCCGCGTTTCGAGTCGAAATATCTGGCGGCCAGAATTCCAGCCCTAGGAAATTCCCCTCATGTCCCCGGTCCATAATGACTACCGATGAACAACGGAGGGATGCTTTAGTAACTAGACAATGTTACCTACCGTGTCGAGCACGGTTCAATTCCCTCAGTCGCGGCTCGCCAAGGTCACCCGTCAACTGCATTGCCTAGTACTACTACTACTACTACACCAGGATGAGCACAGAATTGAGCCCGTTTGTTCGTGCCTAGTACTTGAGTTAATATATCAGGCAATGCACTGGTACGGAGGGATTATCCTTTTGCTCTGCATATATAACTTGTCTGAAGTCTAACTAAGAAAAATGTTTGACCAAATTCTTTCTTAAGAAATACAACAGGACAGTTGTGTGGCTTGAAAATTTATTGCATTATGCAGGTTATGATATTATTTCGAATCCAGGATCTTAAATTTCAGAAAATCCAAAAGTGACCATAAATTCTTGAAACTGAGCATGGTGACGTGATATGGCACAAATATTACTTCGTTATTTTTTTCTTCAATTTGAGACAAGCTGCTTATGACAAGTTGCACAAATGAAGAGCCAAGGTATTTTGGAAGAAAGGCCTGTCACGTTAAGGCGAACACTTTCACTATTGAAACTGTGGGCGTTTACATGCCGCCATTAGTCCCGCTCTCATCAGCAGGTGCCGTGCGAGAAAGCATGTGAGTCGACGGGAGGCATGCGAGCAGACCGCTATGCAGGCTCACCGGGAGGCGAGCCCTTTGACCAGGCTCCGCCGCCCACCTTCGTCCCAACTACTCCCACTTTTAATGTCCCCGGTGCTGCAGTTCAAAAGCAACCCCGCACTACCCGGTATCGCTACAATCTTCTCTCTTCCTATCCGATTATCCTGTCGTCTACCTCCAACCAGCCTGCCCTAAACGTATGCCATGCCGCATCACAATGGTCTGCCCTTAGTCTTCCAGTTTCCTGAGGAAGACACCCAGCCGGAGTCTCAAGAACATAAGGCGCTTTGGGACGAGTTTGAACTGCCCTTGCGGGAAGACGTCGTGCCTGTCCCCGCTCCCGTTCCGGCTCTCATCGCTCCGACTGCGCCAGCACCCATCCCCGTGGCATTGATGGGCTGGGAGCCGCACATTGTTGCCGAGCTTGATGCCACGGGGTTCCACGAGGTCCCCGCTGACTTTCACGCGCCCGTGCACCTGCCAGTGCATGCACCTGCGCGTGCACTGATGCGCACGCCCGTGCCGGTGCCCGTGCACCTGCCAGCACATGCGCCTGCGCGTGCGCGCCCGTGCCGGTGCCTGTGCACACGAATGTCTCCGTCGCGCCTTTGACAGCGCATGTCCCCGCGCGGGTGCCAGTGCCCCCATCAGCGGCATGGATGGCCGCCGTCGACCGCTTCCTTGCACCAACGCCAGTCGCCTCCTCCCGCCAATTGACTCGCTCCGAATTCCAGAACATTTTGGCCTTCCTTGAAGCTAGGCCAACGTCCAGGAGTACGCCAACAACGGCGCAAGGCGCCACCTTCGCCGTCGGTCAGTGGCCCAACGACACACAGAGCACGGCAGAGGAGCCGCTTCCCACCGCAAGGCGCCCCCGCCGCCGCCGCGTAATCTAAATTTGGCATGAAAAACGTTCGGATTGCCATGCTTAAAATCCGAACGTTTATCATTTCCGTTTATTTTAGATCGACCGTCGTATATTTAAAGTTGGAGTCAGACTGAACGAAATCTATGGTTTGATCGATTGAATGTTCTGCTAGAGCCATATCAAATTAAATATAAAACGTCATCAAGCCACATGTATTCCTTGTCATCCAACGACCTAGGTTGCTTCAATGTCGAGCGCTCAACACATTTAGTGTGGAGTTAATTTCATGCCAAAAATAGTGCTAATCACATAATAACACGTAAATAATATCCTACTTAATATCCACATGCACTTAATATACTTCCAAATTAACGTGCATTGCACGTACACACTGACTAGTGCCGCTAGCACGTGAAACTGGTGTCGTAACTTGTGAACGTGTCCAGATATGGTCAACGACAACATCGCCCGCGAGTTCTTCGTGTTTGCCCATGCGTCTAAACGCAGAAGGGGAGGAGAGAGAGAGAGCACACATGGAACCCACCAGTAAGTGAAGGCAAATAGTACTAAAAATAATATTACATGTTCTCAATTAAATGGGCTGTGGTAATATAAAAACATTATGTGAACAAAGGGAGGTACAACAAACATTGTTGTTCTACGTATGTTGCCTATTGACGTGCGGCTTGAAGGCCCTAGTCGCATGTTCGATACCCGTCCTTTATTTTTTAATTTGTATATGGGTCCAAATTTGTTTCATGACATGCGGGCCCCTCGGTGTGTAGTTTGTACCACTTTAATTTGTGGGTCGAAATTTGTTCCATTGCAAGTGGACTATCGGTGTGTAGTTTTGTAGCTTATTTATAATAATTAAATAGAACAACAGAGTTTTGCAATAATACCATGGTGCAACGTTGAAGCCGGGAAAGGACGTGCGAGAGAGCGATGACCGAGCTAGAGGAAAATCAACTAGGGGAGTTGCGGGGATTGCAACGGTGTTTCGAGTAGTTGTCACTACTAGGAAAAGGGCTATACATGGAATTGACACTAATGGCGCACCAGACATGTGGTACGCCATTACTATATACTAATGGCGCACCATGTGTTGGTGCGCCATTAGTGTGGAAGACACTAATGGCGCACCAGGCACACGATGCGCCACTAGTAACAAAATGTTTTTTTCATTTTTTCAAACATACTAATGGCGCATCCAGGAAGAGTGCGCCATTAGTAGTTAGAACTACTAATGGTGCACCAGCCATAGAGTGCACCACTACTGTATTTTTTTTACTTTTTTGCAAAACTACTAATGGCGCACCGTTGCATAGTGCGCCATTACTAGTTTCAACTAGTAATGGCGCACTGTGCCACGGTGCGCCATTAGTAAAAAAAATATTTTTTTACTTTTTTGCAAAACTACTAATGGCGCATGTCTGTATGGTGCGCCATTAGTATGTTGGGTTACTAATGGCGCATGTCTGTGTGGTGCGCCATTAGTAACCTGGGACCAGCTAGATATTTTTGGGCAGCCACACCTACACACTCACTTTCCCCACTTCATTCCCCCCACCTCCTTCTCTAAGCTTGTGGGCTGCCTCCTCCTCCTCACCTCATTTGCACCATAGATTCATCAAAATTAAGTGTTGAAATTACCTTTTTTGATAGGTAAGTAAGGGGAAAGCTAGCTTCATGTTGTAGATCTACTTTTTTTCTCCCTAGCTCGCTCCAACAACGTGCACATGCACTTTTTGTGGCCTAGCTAGATCTATGTATGTTTGTGGTGTTGCATATGTTTGTGGTGTTGCATATATGTTTGTGTTTGCAGGTACCGGTATTTGAAATGCGATAGTTGCCAATATTTTGTCGGAATGTTGATTCATTTCCGTTTCGGCGAGAATTTTGGCACTATGCATTCTTTTTGGTCCTGTTTTTAGGGAAAGTCATGCCAAATTTTTTCTTGGTTCTAAAATATTCTTTTGCTCTACCCCGCAGGCGACCATGGTCCGCACGATGACCGAAGGCATCGTGAATAGGTTTTTGAGCTCTGCGAAGGCCGGGATGCTTCAAAAGAACGAGACGGAGATAAGATGTCCATGTCGAAGATGCAAGTTGAAGAGCCTTATTGCGGACCCAGATTTCGGGCAGGTGCGGGACCACCTGCTCTTGCGTGGTTTCATGGATGGCTATCAGTGGCAAGGTGATGAAGATGACTATGAAGTCATCCATGGGGCCGGGCAAGAAATGAGGAAGGGCAGCAAGACAACCACCGCGGCTCGGGCGGGCGAGAAGACGAAGAATCTCCAGGACATGATCACGACGGTGATGCTCTACACAGTCATCATGTAGAAGATGCCGGACATGATGATGAGGAAGATGCCGGAGCAGACGAAGGGCATGATCATGAAGATCTAGATGCCGGAGGAGCAGACGACAATGGACCATCGATGGGCTGGGTGCAGGACCCTCATATACAAGAGCTGCTTCTCAAGCAGACGGCTAACGCAAGAGCTGCCTCCCGAGAGAAAGCCAAGCTGGATCAACTGGAGATAGACGCGGTTACTCCATTGTATGAAGGATGCAGACCCGAGGATACCCGCCTGAAAGTAACGCTCATGGCTTTGGTGATGAAGGTAAAACACAAAATGATTGACGCATGCTTCAACGAGAACATGTCATTCTGGCACGAACGTCTTCCCAAGGGGAACAAGTGCCCAACCAGTTTCGAGGAGGCGAAGAAAGTCGTGTGTCCTCTGGATTTACAGCACGTGAAATACCATGTGTGCATGAACAATTGCATCATTTATCGGGGCGAGCACGCGGAGTCTACCATATGTCCGGTGTGCGGCGTCACTCGATACAAGAAGAGGAAGAAAGCTCCTCGAAAAGTGGTGTGGTACTTTCCGATCACTCCTCGTTTGCAGCGGTATTTCGCGGATCCTGAGGTAGCAAAGCTCCTGTGTTGGCACGCGGATAGGGACGAGAAGAAGCAAGAAGATGACGCAAATGATCTGGAGATAAATAAAAAAGACAAGATGCTGAGTCACCCTAAGGATGGGAGCCAGTGGCAAGCGTTGAACTTTGAACACCCAGAATTTGGGAAGGATACAAGGAACATCATGCTGGGCGCGAGCACCGATGGAGTCAATCTGTTTGGCAGCCAGAGAAGCACACATAGCACCTGGCATGTGTTTGTGTGGATGTACAACCTTCCCCCCTGGTTGTGCATGAAGAGGAAGTACATTCACATGAGTATGCTAATTGAAGGGCCGAAACAACCAGGGAACGACATCAATCTGTATCTGGGGCTGCTGAAAGAGGAGCTAGACACGCTGTGGAAAACGCCAGCCAATACGTGGGACGCCGCAGAGAAAGAATATTTCCCTATGAGAGCCGCACTGCTCACGACGGTGCACGACTATCTCGGTTACGGATATCTCGCGGGGCAGGTGGTCCACGGATTTTCTGGATGCATCAGGTGCATGGATGACACAACGTATCGCCAGCTAGATAGAGATCTCGGGTCTTTGAAAATCGTGTTCATGGGACATCGAAGGTGGCTTCGCGACGATGACCCGTGGAGGAAACGCAAGGATCTGTTCGATGGTGAAACCGAACTCCGAAGACGCCCGCGTACGAGGAGCGGCGAGGAAATAGACGGGCTGTTGAAAAATTGGAAAGATTGCCCACTGCCGGGAAAGAAGCAAAAGGCGCCAGAGCCGGGAAAGAAGCGAAAGGCGCCAGAGCCGCTGCTGAAGGTATGGAAAACGAGGTCTGTTTTCTGGGAGTTGCCGTACTGGAAGATCCACCGTGTGCCTCACAGCCTTGATGCCATGCATATCACGAAGAATGTGTGCGAGAGTCTGCTTGGTACCCTGCTCAACATGCCAGAGAGGACCAAAGATGGGCCAAAAGCAAGGGCAGACTTGAAATCAATGGGCATCAGGCAGGAGCTTCACGCTAATGATGATGATGATGATGAGGCGAAGCAGGACACAGAAAGTCGTCGCAAAGGCAAAAAGGCCAAGAAGACCGGAAATGACTACCCTCCCGCGTGCTTCACTTTAAGTCAGGAGGAGATCGAGCAGTTTTTCACCTGCCTCGTAGGAGTAAAAATTCCTTACGGTTACGCGGGGAAGATAAGCAGATACCTAGACCCAGCGAAGCAGAAGTTCAGCGGGATGAAGTCTCACGACTGTCACGTGCTGATGACGCAGATACTTCCAGTTGCAATCCGTGGGATCATGGACGCGCACATCCGTGAAACACTATTTGGCATATGCAACTTTTTTGACGTCATCTCTCGAAAGTCGGTTGGCGTGAGGCAACTCAGAAGGCTACAGGAAGAGATCGTGGTGATACTATGCGAGCTTGAGATGTACTTCCCGCCCGCATTCTTCGACGTTATGGTGCATCTGCTGGTCCATATCGTGGAGGATATCATCCAACTCGGGCCGACGTTCCTGCACAGCATGATGTCGTTCGAAAGGATGAATGGTGTCATCAAAGGATACGTTCGCAACATGTCACATCCAGAGGGAAGTATAGCCAGGGGCTTTCTGACCGAAGAGTGCATCTCCTACTGCACGAATTATCTAGGCATCGAGAACCCCATTGGTATGCCTGTCAATAGGCACCTCGGCAGGCTCGCTGGATGGGGTCACCGTGAGGGTCGCCGCGAAATGCATGTCGACTTCGAGGGTCGACTCGCCGACTTTGAAAGAGCAAACCTAGTCGCGCTACAACACATAGACGTGGTCGATCCTTGGGTGGTAGAGCACAAAACCTTTATTGAGAAGATGTACAATAACCGAGGCCAACAGAGGACAGACGGAGATATAATCAAAGAGCACAACTCATGTTTCACGCGTTGGTTCAAGCAGAAGCTTCTGTCGTACCCTTTACATGAGGATTCTTCCATGGAAGAACAACTCATATTCGCCTTGTCACAGGGCGCCGAGCACAACCTGATGACCTATGAGAAATACGATATCAACGGCTACACATTCTACACCGAGGACAAGGACATGAAGAGCGATGGTTATCAGAACTCCGGGGTAACGATGGAATCCTACACTGGTAACGACAAGGACAGATACTACGGAAGGATCGAGAAGATCTGGAAGCTGAGCTACGCTGGAGAGAAGGTCCCGATGTTCCGTGTTAGATGGGCCAAGAGTGTCCTAAAAGAAGACCGGTATTTCACCACCATGGTTATACCCGAAGCCAAATCCAAGACCGCGGGCGCAAACGTCACCGCAAAAATTGAGCCATGGGTACTGGCTTCCCAAGTGGACCAATGCTTCTCCATTACCGACCCGTCAAAGCCCAGTCGTGTTGTCGTGAGGAGAGGCAAAAGGAAGATCATCGGAATGGATGGTGTAGCCAATGAGCAAGACTTTGACAAGTACGACGACCCGAAGATCGAACAAGACGACAACGATGAAGTAGCAGCATACACCACAAGGAGAAGCAGGACCACCCTACCTAAAGGACGTCCGTTCCACAGAAGAACTCCATTTGCGAAAAAGAAGGGCAAGAAGATTATGAACAGATAGCTAAGATCAACTGTATTTAAATCGTAGTCTTCATTTCTCAGTTGTATTTCATGGGCACTTTTTGATATCATGAATATTTTTAAATTTCATGGGCACTTTTTGAATTCATGAATATTTTTTCAAATTTGATGATATTTTTTCATATTCAATATGATAAAATATTGAATATTCATGAGGACACTCGATCTCGATCCCCCTCCATCTCGATCTCGATTCCCCCTCCATCTCGATCTCGATCCCACCCGCACCCTCCCCCGCTAGCTCCACCGCTGCCGACGAACCACCGCACCCTCCCCCGCTCCACCGCCGCCGCCGACGACCCCCC
>NC_041392.1:743696663-743697265 GCF_002162155.2 Triticum dicoccoides | reverse complement strand
CTCCCCCGCTCCACCACTGCCGACGAGCACCCCCCGCACCCTCCCCCGCTCCCCGGTGAGCTCCGCCTCCTCTCCCCTCTTCATTTTTAAAAATATAATAATAATAAAGTGTAGACTACAATTGTTGTTAAACAACAATTATTATAGTTTTTGTAAAAAAATATTACTATTTCATATTCATATTCATTTTCTAAAAAATTATTACATGCAACAAAAAATAAAAATAAATTACTTATGGCGCACCTCTGGCTGGTGCGCCATTGCTATATATAAAAAAAGATTACTAATGGCGCACCTCTGCCTGGTGCGCCATTGCTATGTAAAAAAGATTACTAATGGCGCACCTCTGCCTGGTGCGCCATTGATATGTAAAAAAAGATTACTAATGGCGCACCGACCGCGGGTGCACCATTAGTAAGATCCCCCCTAGCTAATTCCCTCCTTCTCGCCAGATCCCCTTCGTCCCTCTCCCTTGCCCCCTAGCTAATTCCCCCCGCTGCCCCGACCCACGCCACCACCGCCCTCGCGCCTCCGTCTCTGTCGCCGCCCCCAGTCAGCCCCTGCCCTGCCCCCCATCGATGTCCGCTCCCAATCCACCCCCT
>NC_041392.1:743668482-743696609 GCF_002162155.2 Triticum dicoccoides | reverse complement strand
CTAGAAACCCGTGACGCTCCACCGTGCCTTCTCCGCTTGAGCTCCACCGTGCGAGGCGACAGGCAAGGCGGCGGGCAGAATCTGCTTCAATACCGGGCCGGCGAGCCGCGGATCCAGGGCGCGACGGCGCTCGACCCCTCCACCCCCCTCCACCTCTTCTTCCTTGGGTCGCCGCTGTCTTCCTTAACTCCGGCCACCTCTGTTGCTACTAAGCTGTCGCAGGGCCTCCTTGCGCCTCCCCGGTGAGCTCCGCCTCCTCTCCCCTCTTCCTTCTCGCAAACACTCTGTTTGTCCAGCAAATCGGCGATGGACAGAAGCAGCGGTCGTGCCGGAGTTGAGTTCAGTTAGTAGAACTCTTATGTATATATTAGTATCTAAGGTCAGCAGACATTAGTCAATTTGTGCGCCTGGTTAGTGACTTGTGGAGTTGGCCCGGTTAATGCTTTGCTCTATGATGCAAGATGTTAGGCTCTGGCACTTTACAGAGTTTCTTTGTGAAATCCCTAACTGTGAGTCTTGCTAGTGATCTAATTGTGATAATCCTGCTCACATCCCCACTTGCAGCAGAGGCAGGCAATGCCTCTATATGCTCTGTTTTACTGCCTAGCTAGAGCACAAACCTAGCCCCAGTTGTGTATTCCTAATTGCTAGTGGTCTAACTGATGTTTCCCTAGTTGGGTGAGACTGACTTGGCTCTTTCTTGGAGGAGACAGATCAAACAAGTGTTGTCAGTTTTTGTTTGAACTTCAAAGAGTGTCGTGACTTGGCTCTTAATCAAAAGAGTGTTGTCAGTTTTTGTTTGAACTTTGTTTGACTGGAGGAAATTACTCTTAAATGCTAGTCCTATTCTGGTGGAGATTTTTCTTGTCCTGAGTTACACTGAAGATATTTTTCTGATAATATTATAAAAACTGCCTGGTGTGTGTTCAACTTGTATCTTCTAGCTTAAGTTTAACTTGTCCTGAGTTACACTCAAGTTATAATGTGTTTAACTTGTAGCTTCTAGCTTAAGTGAGTAGCCAGTACTGTAGTCAGTAGCTTAACTTGTTTAAGTACTACTAGTTAGTTGTACTGATATTAAATGATGCCTGAAATGATGTATCATGTATCTTTAGCATGATCTATTTCAGATAATAAATGATGCTTGAAATGAATTCTTGTGTAAGTGAAGGCTTGCTATGTTGTCGCAGCCAGCTATTTTCTGTTTCCTCATTTGGATTACTCAGTTATTTAGTTTATTATTACTTGGGAAAAGTACTGTGAGAAAAAAATGATTATCTGCATTGCATTGTTAAATGTTGTACTTGGGCACAATACCTTTTCATCCCGGAGTGTCGGAGACAGGTTCACCGTTTCAGCGATAACAGTTACAAAGGGTACACCACTAGGGTGGAGGCGGAATCTAGATACGCCTGCTACCTAGCGGGAGAGAGGAGGGAGCGTTGGAGGAACCGGATGAAGACCAATTTCATCGTGATGATGCTCATCGCGATGATGCTCATCGTGATGACCGCAGCTCTCTTCTATGTGATGGTAGTTTAGATGATCGATATCGACTTGTAATGTGAAGACAAACTCGATACTCGCGGTCTCGAGACTTGTAATGTTTTATCTTTGTTCGGTCTTTTGAATTCGGAGACTAATATGATGAATTGTATTCGGAGACTAATCTTCTATTGTATTCGATGAATCTGTTGTTGCTGTGTGCTACTGTCTATATTCTGTCAAATAATATATTTTGTAACCTGTGCCAAAATCAGAAAAATAAAAAAAACCTAATATTCATACTAAAGGCGCATCACTACAGAGTGCGCCATTAGTATGCCAAAGTATACTAATGGCGCATCACCAAACAGTGCGCCATTAGTATGCCAAGTATACTAATGGCGCATCCATCCGCAGTGCGCCATTAGTGTGCCAAAGCACATGGTTAAATATGGCCCCTGGGAGGCATACTAATGGCGCATGGTGTTATATACTAATGGCGCACTGGGTGGTGCGCCATTAGTATACCAGATACTAATGTCGCACCAGTGGTGCGTCATTAGTAATAAATACTAGTGGCGTGATACTAATGGCGCACCAGTGATGCGCCATTAGTAGGCAAAACTGGTGTGCCATTAGTAGGCCTTTTCCTAGTAGTGTGTGGGCCGAATGCTACAAAAATATAATCTAAACCGACCGGAATAAATGCCTACACAAATTAATCCAAGGTTGGAGTGCCCCTCGCAATGTAAATAGCTCCGGCTTTGCGAGGGATGGAGAGGTAGCTTCAATGTGTGGAAGATATGGCATGAGAAAGCGAGGTCAATCGAGAGACATATAGATAGAGAGACAAAGTGAGTGTGGTCGGACATTCATTGAACAAATATATATGCTCTTGAGAGATATTGTCCGATTGAGCATTTGGCAAGGGTGAGGGCTGTAAGATAGAGCTTGAGAGATGATCCAGTCACAGACGTGTAGATATATTTTATGCGTGGGAGGAAGCAAGTTCAATCGATCACATAGGGTCGTCGTGCGATCGCAAGAGTGAGACAGGTTGGAGAGAGTGACCTAGATAGACAATGTGCGTGAGAGAGTATACAATGTGAATAAGTCGAATTGGGCTCAAACATGGTGATATATCGTTTTTTTCCGAGAAAGAGCGAGGTCACTCGAGACATACAAAGAGAGATAGAGAGAGCCAGAGAGAGGTAGAGAGAGAGAGAGAGAGAGAGAGAGAGAGGCCCGCCATGAGGTCGAAAGACTGGGGGCGGCTTCGATGGACTAACCTAGATAGACAATCTGCGTGAGAGAGTAGAGCGTGTCGATCGAGGCCCGAACAGGGAGACATATCATTTATGTGTGAAAGAAAACGAGGTTAAACGAGACTCAGATAAAGAGAGCGAGATTGAGCGAGTGTGGCCCACCGTGCGGAAGAAAGAGTGAGACAGTCTCGAGGGAGTGACCTAGATAGACAACGTGCGTGCGTGCGCACGAGAGGTTGGGGGTCTAGTTAGGCAATGCATGTGTTTAGCGCGAGAGGGTGAGAGGGAGAGGGAGAGAGAGAGCTCGGCATGGGGTGCAATGGCGGGTGTGCGAGGTAAATACATTTCGTAACAGAGTGGAAAAAGGGGGTTGTGTAGTTGAGAGAGATAGAGATTGAAACATGGAGAGAAAGAATGGATGTCTGTTGGAAACCGATAGCTTCCTAAGGTGGTTAGGAGAGGAAGATTGACCGATACAGGAAGTATGTAGCGTGTGTGCGGGGGGGCTAAAAGCAACATTTGAATGTAGATAGTACGTGACTTAATATCGATGTTTCAATTCGGTGTACATTGTAAGATTTGAACTGAGGACCATGCATATGGGTAATTATTTTGAATTCGTGCCATACTAGGTTTCGAAAAGTTGACATTGACTCGATTTGTTGTGCTATTTTGTAGGTCATATGTCTGAATCCATACAAAAGTTTTCTCACTACCATGGTGTTTATCATATACATATGAATTTGTATTAACAAATTAGCGTGGATACAGTGAAATGCGAAATCCACGTTAGAATTGGAGATCGCTATGTGACACACACTCTAATTCAAATAACTAATTATGTGGCACACATTCTAATCCACGTTAGCGTGGATACCGTTTCGATTTTTTTCAATAACTCCTCATCAATTACTTTATAGTACCTCGTTTCGAATGACTAATTATTGCAAGGAAAACACGGACATGGTAATACATACAGATTCATTTGCAAATAAAAGAAGATTCGTTTGCATTCTCAAATGTAGGCGCACCAGGCAGACCAGGGTCGTGTCGTGGTGGTCGCGTGTGTCGGACGGACGCTTAGCACCCAGCCACCCACCCCCTCCCTCCCTCCCCCCCAAAAAAGGACGACGACGAAATAAGTTCTCGCTTGCACGTTTCGAATTGAAATATCTAATGGCCCCAATTCCAACCCTGCAAATTCTCCCTCCTCCACCGTCCCCTTCCGCGCCCAGATTGCTCAAATCCCTAATTCGCCGCCAACCCAAGCAAAGTTCGAATCTCCCCTTGTCTCGTCTCTTTCCCCACCTCTGTGCCGGACGACGGCGACGAAGACGACGGTCGCGCTTCACCACCGCACCGGAGCTACCTCATCTACGCCCTCGTCCACCGCACCGGTTGGTCCACCAACAACGTCGCCGCCGCAACTGACATGCCTCACAGACACCGACTTACACCGCATCAGGTGCGCTTCACCGACGCCGTCTCCCAGCTCACCGGGGCTACTTCACCCAGCACATCATCGCGCCTCCGCCCCCCGAGGCCGCTGGGGCTTCACCAATGGTGTCATCCACCGCATCGTAGCGCCCCGCTGCCACTCAAGATCTACATCCATGCGCGGCCAGCCAACGCCAGCGCATTACCCTCAACGTCTCTGAAGTGACCCGCACTCTAGCTAGGCGAGCATGCCCAAACGCCGGCCCGAACTAGGTATCCACACATCACTCCCTTGTGCACTATTCCGACGATGTTTGGATATCCTTTCACTGCTCTCTTAGCTTACACGTCTATCCAACTCTAACTTTAACTCTTATTTCTTCTGGAGATATCATTTGAAACAAGCAAATCCATTTTTGAGCTAAGCATGATGGCACTACGGGATCTGGTACACATCCTGCACACTCGTATAACCTTGTAAGTATCTGTCCTCCGATACAACAGCAAGGTCGATTCCTCTTATTTGATCAGCCATTTGCCGTGTCAAAAATGCAGAGGGGGATGCAAGGAGCACAAGGCCTACACATCCAAGCAAGTGGTAACATGGACTTGTACATGGAACATCCCAAGCGCAAGTAGAGCTGTAGTGAGCCTGTACAACGAGCTAGCGTAAGTCCCTACATTTCATTTAATTCGTACTGGCATTTGTGTATGATTTGTGTGGAGTGGCGGATCCAAGAATTCAAGTTACCAGGGGGCGAACATTTAACTTAAAAAATACAAGGCACTTGCACTCCGGAAATCAACATAACTTGAGAAATGTGAAGCTACATGCACTTTGAAAATCAGCTAATGATCCAAAGTAGTTCAGATTATAAACACTAAATGATGCAAGCAACAAAAAACACAAAATGCAACATGGTGTACTAATTCAAATTTGAATTATGCACATAAATGCATTGAAAACTCAATTAATGCATAAAAATATCCAACCGAACCCCGAAAAATTCCAAAAATTGACACAACACTCCTGTTATTCTATGTTGACACGAGAAAAATTTGAAATCAATAAGAGGCAATGGATATTGTTTCGTCCCCAAAGGTGGAACGTTCCCTACCGAAACCATCAGGCTGATTGTGAGAAGCTCTGCTTTGTGAGAAACATATCCCCAAACCTACCCCAAATGGGACAAAAAATTTACCACGGCATCTTGATGCTGCTCCATGATAGCATGCCAAGTTTCATGAATTTCAGACGAGCTTTGGATTTACTACAATTTAAAAACCAGGTAACTCAATGTTTGCGGCCGAGTCACCGTGGCAGGGCGATCGACATTCATTCCCATTTCTTGCATGGGACCTAAGCATGCAACCAAGGACACAGATTTGATTTTTCAACCAATTTGTATGCATTAGAACATGTGCATGTAGTTCAAATTTGAATTATGCACATAAATGCATTGAAAACTCAATTAATGCATACAAATGTCCAGACGAACCCCGAAAGATCCAAAAATTGATACAACACTCCCGTTGTTCTATGTTGACACGAGAAAATTTTGAAATCAATAAGAGGCAATTTTTATCGTTTCATCCCCATAGGTGGGACGTTCCCTACTGAAACTATTAGGGTTGTTGTGAGAAGCTTTGGTTTGTGAGAAACATATCCCCAAACCTGCCCCAAATGGGATAAAAAATTTACCACGACATGTTGATGCCGCTCCATGATAGCATGCCAAGTTTCATGAATTTCAGACGAGCTTTGGATTTACTATAATTTAAAAACCAGGTATCTCAATGTTTGCCGCCGAGTGACCATGTCAAGGTGTTTGACATTCATTCTCATTTCTTGCATGGGACCTAAGCCTGCAACCAAGGACAAACATTTGACTTTGTCGCCCATTTTTATGGAAGGAGAACGTGCATGTAGTTCAATTTTGAATTATGCACATAAATGCCTAGAAAACTCAATTAACGTATAAAAATATCCAAATGATCCCCGAAAAAATCCAAAATTTAACACGACACTCATGTTGTTCTATGTTGACACCAGGAAAAAAATTGAAATGAAGAATAGGCGACGAATATCGTTTTGTCCACAAAGGTGACAGGTTTCCCTAACGAAACCATGAGGCTTTCTTGTGAGAAGCTCTGGTCTGTGAGAAGCTTATACCACAACCTGCCCCAAATGGTACAATATTTTTTACCCCGGCATATTGATGCCATTCCATGATAGAATGCCAAGGTTCATGAATTTTAGATGGGTTTTGGATTTACTAGAATTACACAAGCAAGTACCTCAACATGTGCCGGAGAGCCACAGTGTCGTGGTGTTCGAAATTCATGCCCATTTCTTGCATGGGACATAAGCATAAACCCATGGACACATATATGATTTTACAACCCATGTTGGTGCACCGGACCTTGTGCATGTGCTTTAATTTTGAATTGTGCACCTGAAATGGCTAGAAAACCAATTTAATATATAAAATTTCCAAACGAACCCTGAATAATTCTAAATTTTTTTACGACACACATATAGTTGCATCTTCACTTCAGATAAAAGGTCTAGCAATTCAAACACCGTCCATTGCCGCTGTGACCCCATTATGTAATACAAATCAAGACAAAAAATCTAATAGATCTCACACAATTTATTATCACCAACCGTGTGAGATGCAGCATAAAATATCTGGGAGCACCGTCGGATTATAGTACGCATACGGCTTATGCGAGAAGGTGCGGCTGCTATAGTCCACAACCCGCTCTGAATAAGGGACCGTGTCTGATGACAGTTTGCGCGCTAGTTTTTTCGCTGAAGCGATTCCAAATTTTTGGCTTCCATGGAAATATCTACGTCCCCGCCCCTTTCCCTTACCATAAGCCACATTTCCCCTGTTTCCGCCTTTCTTTCCAAGTTGAAACCTTCACTCCTTGCTTGCAACGCCGCCTCCTCGCCGGCGACCCTCCTTCACGCTGCTCGGCCTCGCCTATCCAGGCAGGTAATCCACACCCGACCCCCATCCTCCTCCTCCTTCCACATCCCACATGCCCCGACCACCGGTGCGAGTGCGACACCTTCCACCCAAATCACCGACCCCTCCACCAAATAAGCGCCGCCCTAAGCTATGGTGCACGCAGTATAGCCAGGATCTCAAGGAGCATTTGGCAGCGGAGAAGCAAATCACGGCCCCACGTGCAGATGAGGTTGCGATGGCTGCCATTCATGCCAACCCCCAGATCTTGGAGGAGCACCTCACTGTCGAGGCCACCGTGGACGCCTCGCACGCCGACGCCGCGACACAGTTGGCTGCTTCAAACGATAGTTCGTGGCGTTTTCTCGAGGCCACCGTCGGTGCCTTCGACGAAGACTACGAGGTGTTTTCTCAGCGTACACGTGCTTACCTCATCTCGAGAGCCAGCAGGTTGGTTCCCGGAGCGGCTCAGGCAACTCACCACTACGACGAGGGCACCCACGAAACAGAGGCCTCGCCCTCTTCCATGTCCAAGGAGCCAATCGTCATCGATATCTCTGAAAATGAGGGATAGCTTGTCTTATTACCTCACTATAAGGACCCATGTTTAGTTTGCTAGCTACTACCTTTCCTTAACAAATTCTAGTGAATTATGCTATCTACTTTTACCATGCAATCTTCTGGTCTAGAGTATATGTTCTATATGTCGTGCAATATGGTGTTTAGTTAACTGTTTGGTTCAATTCTGCAAATGTGATGTTCAATTCTTGAGGGTGCAATTTTCCAAGTTGTCAAGCATGCTTGGTTTGGTTAACTGTCTGATATTCTATTAGGAGTATGTTATATTGCGCAATGTGGTGCTCAGTTAACATTTAGTTCATTTGTTGTGGTGTTTACTTAAGTGGATGGTTCAATTCTGCAACGCGATGTTCAATTGTTGTGCCTGCATTCTGTTTTTGTATACCATGTGAGAAATAAATCGAATTTGGCTGTACTGAATACATGAGAAACAAATACAATTGCTATATTTCCAAGTTGTTAAGCATGCTTGGTTTGGTTAACTGTCTGGTCTTCTATTAGGAGTATGTTATATTGTGCAATGTGGTGCTCAGTTAATGTTTGGTTCATTTGTTGTGGTGTTTAGTTAAATACACGTGCATGGTCCGTTGTCTAATAGCACATTATTGTGCAATTGCAGGAACCATTCTAATATTTAGGTTTTTAACAATTTGGTCTTGCACATGTAGGTCATACTGTCAGAGGTTTTGACCCACTGTTCGACCCTTTTGCATATGTGGAAATGAGTTGCCCATGAATATCAATCAAGTCAAGAAACTCAGAAAGATTGTTAGGATAATGAAATTAGCAATAAAAACAACAAGATCTTTGTCTGCACAATGAAGAAGACATCAGTTCACTACAAGATAGTACTAACTATTATACCTTGCCTTTTTTATTCCTTTGCCTCGTTTCTAATATAGAGAAGATATTTATGCACATCCTTGTTTTCAGGCCTTTCCAAAGGAGTTCACTAATGATTACCTCTCAAACCACCTCTATGGTCAGGAGGCGAGAAAGGTTTTCATACAACATCCACGGTTCAATATTGAAATGTTTCTGAAGAGGACAAAAGACGGACGGTCAATCATCCACGGGCACTGGCATAAAGATGCAAAGACCTTCAACATGAATGAAGGATCAATATTCGCCTTCCGCTTCAGCAGTTTTCCAGATGAGATGCATCTGTCTATATACCGTCTATGATGCTAATTTCGAAAGGTTCTACATGTTTCATGTGAAACTTGGTGCTGGTGCAGTTGTGTAATGGGGTAGCTGAGTGCTGAAGCTATATCATGTTGTACTCTGATGTATTTCAATTATGAAATTCGGCTTCCTTAATATGGAAATAAAATATATTATGTGCTTAATATGAATGTCAATCAGATTAATAAATGGATTATTAAAAATAGAGCAATTAACCTCTAACTGGGTTTTGCTATTGCAAACGGTTATTGAAAAAATATCGTGGGCGTTGACCTCAGGCAACGCACATAATTTCTAAGAATAAACCGCGTTGGATCAATGAACAATCACACATGACTTTCTCTTGAAAACTGTTTGCGTTAGGTCAATTTATATACAAGATGTACCATGTTAGCACAAAACTACGGACTAGCTAGTTCTCCGAGGTTCAACCAGGCAGAGGGAAAAATGGCCTAAACTATGGCCAATGCAAGCTAGCTATACTAGGAGAGGAGGACACGAACTCAAAGCTTCACATACACAGGCGCTCTAGTAAGAGTGGAGCTCACTTCTACTGCCTTGTACTGAAGCTGAAAATGAATTGAGTTGATTTACATATGAAGGACATGGGGTCCTTTTAAAGGACTTGGGAATGGCACTTGCGTGACAAGCACCAGGTAAGTGCACAGCACCTTCCTATCTACACTAGGAAACTACCACGTACTTGCATGTACTGCTCCAGTCTATTTCTAGTCAAGTTCCATGCAACTACTAGGAAATTACTAGGAAACTACTTGGTCCTTGCACGCCGAGGAAGCTATTTCTGTTGGTGCCGCATGCATGCAACCGAAGACTTGGTTGACTCAACAATCTCCCCCTCAACCTTGTCGAAGATGTGTGATGTCCATGAGCCCAACTTTGTCGCGCAATTCCTGGAACAGGACGCGGCCAAGTGACTTGGTTAGGATGTCCGCCTTCTGCTCACCAGTCCTGGTGAACTCCACGATCACTGTACCTTTCTCGACGCGGTCATGTATGAAGTGATAGCGGACATTGATGTGTTTCTTGCTATCTTTCACATGCACAACTCATGACACCTGTGGTACATCTACACCTGTTGTTCATCTGCCATGCTCTTCCCAGGATATTGCATCAAAGTAATAGGCATATAACAACTAGATTTATGTCCGCACATATATATTTTCTTCACAGGATATTGCTCGTCCCCTTAGGTGAGGGTTTCATTCATGATTCATGTGGTTTATCCACTTTTCAGTGAAAGATGATATGTATTTCTTTCATTGGTCTTATCGACCCATTATTTACCTATCATGACCTACCACATCCAACTAAGACCTTCCCAAAAGTGTCTCATGAAGGCGAAGCACGAGAATATTGTATGATTTCTTGGATATTGTTCTGACACAAGAGGACATATGAGAAGCTACGGAAATGTTTTATGGCAGATGAACAACAAAGAATGCTCTGCTTTGAATATCTGCCTAACGGAAGTCAGGATGGTCATATAACAGCTAGGTTTATGTTTCCACTTATATTTTCTTCACAGGATATTGCTTCAAAGTAATAGGTATTCTCTAACCTTTGTGACCACATACAAAAGCTCTTCATGGGACAAAATAGGTGCCTTATAGTACATAAAATACAGTTCAGCTCCAATTCCACCATGAGGCAGGCAATCAGCAGTAGTAAAATTAACAGCCTCGGCACAATTTAAATCTGAACTGACTGATACTTCTCAAATCTGAAAAAACATCTTACCTAAAAGAAAAATCACTATGGAGTAATCACAAATTTCCCAGGCTCCTTGTGAAAGATAGCAACAAACAATTTATCTGCTAGATGTAGGGGCCATACTCTGCCACTTGCACACCACTCGGTGGAGCATGGTTCACTTGGTCGGTGCAACTGGACCATAGGTTGCGTTGATCATGGATGGTGCCCCAACGATGCCCAAGTGAACCTTGTCTATGGCTTTATCGCACGTCCACGGAGGAGTTGTAGAAGTCGGTGATCCTCTCCCAAAACATGGTCTTGATTTGCCGGTCGCGGAGGCCGCATTTTTTGTTGCCGGTCGCGGCCGCCGCTCGCCACGGAGCAGTCATCGTAGGGGCAATCGTACTTGCCGCATGAGGCGTAGGCCATGCAAGAGCCGGCGCCGGGTCTTCTTCGTCTTCTTCTTGGTGGCCGCCTCAGCAAGCGCTGACGCCGTCGGCGGCGGCTTTCGAGACTGCTTGCCACTGGTAGGTGCGGTGGGAAGGAGGCCGGCCATTGCCGGAGACACGGTAGCCACGCCAGACACCACTGGCGTGGTTGAAGGCGGCGCTTGGACGTGGTAGTCGGCGCCGGCGACGCATGGGTGGATTCCGGCAGCGATTCGCCAGTGTCGATTCCGACGTCTTTGTCATCCCCAAGCTTTTTTTGCCAATGGCGGCGGCGTGTGGGTGGATTTCGGCGGCGATTCGCCGGTGTCGGCGCCGGCGGGGTGAGCGAGGGCGTTGGCTATCCATTCCGACCGGCTCGGAGGTCAACGGTGGCGGTGGTGGGGACAGGAGGCAGTGCGGCGCGGGAGGGAGAGAGCCAGTTTTACTCGATTGCACAAAGTTGGAGTAAATTTATGGAAACTTTTGGGGGAATAGGGAGTTGGAGTAAAAATTTACTCCTTAACTGTTTCAGGGGATCGGCTAGGTCCGCCATAAGGGAGAAAACCCAAAATTTTACTCTCTTATGGCCTTTTAGGGGATGGTTCGGAATGCCCTAAGGGCATCTCCAAAAGGGACCTGTAAAACTCCGATATATGTTATCCAAATCATGTATGTTCACTTTTGCAATTCAATGAAGACCCTTATCAGTCCGCGGAGCAGTATGGACGTCCAAATTCCGGTATTCACAAGACAAACCAGGGGCAATATGTCGTGCAACCCAGCAAGAACACACCACGTGCCCTCCCCCCGCGGAGCTCGCAACAGTCCTGCCTCTCCTTGCGCTCGCAAGCCGCCGGCTGAGCTCGTGAAGACCGTCACTGCCTCACAGAAGAAAAAACCATGGTCGTCCGAGTACACGCACTGCCTGTGGTGATGACGTGGTCGATGCAGAGGCAGGTGTCGTCGACGAGTGGGACGAGCGTGTTGTAGCGGCGCGAGACGGCGGAGCAGCGGCCGAGTGAGCAAGCATCGGCGAGCTTGTTGAAGATGAGGAGCACGAGCGAGTCCGGCACGCTGTCGAAGTGGTCCTCCCCTTGAAGTTGTGCCAGTGAGGAGGAACCTCCGGTGTGTGGAGAAGAAGGCGTTGGTGTGTACGTCGCGGCCGCATCGCGCTCATAGCATGGCCTCGTTGGTGCAGCAGACCACGCGCACCTCGGCCGCGTCCGACGAGCCCGTGGCAGCGCTGGCGCTCCCATAATCACGTCCATCGCGCCTGTGGCCGCGTCCGGCGCGCCCGTGGCTAGCTTCGGCCGTAGCCACGCCGGAGATGCACGCACTGACATCGCATGTCACGTGTTCGATCGAATGCCCGGGCGGACAAATACGGAAATTCTCAGTTTAGCATTGGATGGCATGCTCCGGCCTCCGGTATCTTGTCCGTGGACACAGGCCGAACGCAAAAAGGGACATTTGGTGGAGAGTAATAGTGACTTGCGTTGGAGATGCCCTAACTGAACTATAATTCCACTTCTTATCTTTCAACTAGCATAAATGCCCGTGCGTTGCAACGGGAGAAGTTACCAATTCCTATGAATCAAAGAATGGTCACCTATGACAAAAAAGATGAATTATTTGAGAATTGCAGTGTGAGCTCTGGACATTGGGGTATTGTATCAAGTAAATTAACTTGAGTGGGTAACATTAACTTTAGATTATTAATTATGCCAATGAGCCGGCAAATTGATTTTTAAGGAAAAAACATTGAGATGACATGAGATAGGGGGAAATGTACTACACACTCGACCCAACTGGATGTAGCTGAGTTTGTCGTATCACCCTCTCCTCCATCCTCGCACCCGATGACTTCAATGCAAGGTTGTGAATACCACCAGCTTACAAACCACGTAAGGATGACCTGAAGACACCAGCCTTGCCGTTACCATTGACAACTCACTCAAGGGCTAGCCACGTGCTAGTGCTCTAAATCTTCTACTGGAAGCTTCCATGTCCATAATTTTTTATGCTCACACAGCCACAGGCGTCTGACTCTGTCGCTAGGGCTGCTTTGTTATGGGCAAATACTTAGATATGTAATTATTTTAACTACAACATTGAAGTAAAAGTAGCAAATACCACATTTTCTTGAAAAACTAATTATGCATAATAGCGCAAACTTTCTGTATAATAACACAATGTCCAAAAAACAAATAGCCGCTTCTTTTATATACACACACAGAAAATAGAGAATGCACATGGGTGCTTTTAAATTTGCAATAAACAAATGCTTATTATGGCAGAGCCGATGTGTGGACATACGATCATCCTATGCAACTAATTGTGTAGCCAAAAATGAAACATTGCACAGAACTCATGAAAATCTCACATAAAAATTATTAAAATGTGAGGTACTTTTTAATGAACTAAGAGGGAACATCATGATGCGCTGTTTTCTAATTAGAAACTTTTACGTAGGAAACATACCCATGCACTGCAACTGGAGAAGGAAAAAAAACAGCACATGACACTAACCAAATAAACACAGACGACTTCACATCCTCAATTTCACATGGCACCCCACGTGTTATGTTGCTTTTTCACCCTTTCATCTCTCTAGATAGGCCAGTCGGACATGATATTTTTATGCCAAGACAATCTCCATGTGTTTGTGGGTGTGCGATGTAGTTGCAATGGGTGATAGCAAGAGCTAAAATAATGATAAAAATGTGTTTTTATAATATTCTTCTCACTAAAATCTTATGAAAACAAATAAATAATTGATTAGTTGCAAATTACAGTTTGCTTTGAAAATAAAGAAGCAACTAAATATGAATAATCATGTTTACCTAAAAAATTAGGTAAACGCTAGTGCTCGGATTTACCTAAATGTCTTCCTCAAGTATGCCGCCCTCTGGCAAAAACACTGACCAGAACGGTGAGGAGTAACTATGACAGCACATGAATGAGCATATGCATCATACAAATGGATCAACTGGATGAAGCACAGAGCCATGGAGTTGCGTGAATAAACATGCATATACACGTCCGGCCACTGATGCTATCCAAATAAGTCAAAGCAGCAGTTAAGCATCAGTATGTGTGCAGCTGACGAACTCCCTAATACAATGTTGCTGATTCAACAAATAACAGTTCAAAGACAATGCTAATATCCTTCAGTATATGTACATCACAAAATACAGAATGTCCAATCACTACTAATATATCTCATTACAATCATCTTACAGGGGAGCCCACCGTTGCGGAAAAAAAACACAGAAGAAAGAAAGAGGAATGGACAGAGAAGAAATTACGGCTATATTTTTGCTAGAAGATAACCTGGCCTATATGAGTATACTTTTGCTATATTTTTACCCAAGATGATTGTCTCTAATTATCTAGTCTATCATGCTTGGAGTCAAAATTAAACAAACTCGCATCTTGATCTGCCTACACTTTATACTTACAGCACCGACCTTACACTGCACGTTATCTACCGTGCAAAGTGAAAGACTTGCAGTTCTTATGTGAGAACCAAAGAGAGATGCATGCATATCATGGTATTGAAAGATGATAGAGTTGCAATATGTAAGATATCACAAACCTTGCAAGGTGGAAAATCGTACCTCAAAATTCAAATCAATTTGGTGAGTGAATGAATGAATGAATGTGCATAAACCATCTGAATCTGCTGCTGTTGATGCGGGTCGGGCTCACAGCCGTAGAAGCTGCAGCCCCTGCTGGACGGAACGACAGCCCCTTCCCCTCTGCACCCATTGCACAGATCACAATCACACCATGCAGTAGATGTGTGATTGCAGAGGGGTCATGGGCGTAGATGAGGTCGGGCCTTAGGCATCTGAATTCTGGAACAAAAACGACGCAGCCAGCAGAAGAAAGATTTAATTTGCATGTGGAGGTGCACGTGGACAGCAGAGGTGTCATTGACGTAGATGCGCCATTGCAATTCCGCGTCGTGCCATTGCCACCTGATAATCGGTCCTGAAACAATCAGTGAGATCTACTTGGCCTTCACCGCCGCAAGTCTCTCAAAGTTATCCTTGAAGTACGCCTCACTCCAAACTCTCACTTTCTCATAGCTGGTCCTGGCGCTGTCACCACCATACTTGCTCACGCCCAGGTCCAAGTACTTTAGTTCACGTACGTGTCCCTCGGGCTCTTGGACATACGGCTCCATCTCCCAATGCAGCCCCCTGATCCAACACATATGCTGCTCCGACGCCTCCGTCATGTTGTACCACCAGAAGTTCATGCGTCGGTGCGGGAACGGCCTCGTCGACGGTGCGATGCGGCCTACCCTGCCGCCGAAGGGGTCGAGGATGAGAAGCCCATCCCCATCCTCCATGAACCAGTTCCACGTGCTCTCCCACACGTCCCTCGGGAATGGGATGGTCTCGTCCATGAAGTCCGACTTGCCCTTGAAGTACCTGTCGGGCTTGGTGCCCCTGTCAAGGAGCAGCTCCATCGGCTTCCCTGTGTAGTAGAACGCCAAGAAGAGGAAGGACTCGATCTAGCTCACCTCAATGCTTTCGTGTCGCGTCACGCCCAGCTCCTGGAGCATCTTGGTCATTGTCGCGACGACGCCTGCGCACCTGCCGAGGTACAGGGACTCCAACTGCGTGTCTTGGTTCTGCACGACGACCCGGAGGCAGAGCCGGCGCTACATGTTGCCACTCGGTGATGAGATCGCTCGCGGATTCGTTTCTTGGCCGATGGATGATGAACATGGTAATGCTCGCGGACACGCACACGAGCTGGAACTTCCAGGACACCACGATGCCGAAGCTCCCACCCCTGCCGCCTGGGATGACCCACAAGTGTCATCCCCCATAGCGGCCCTGTCCAGGAGCCTCCCCGTGGCATCCATCATGAAGGCATCGATGACGTGATCCATGACAAGGCCGTGCTTCCGCAGTATCAGGCCGAAGCCGCCGCCGCCGAGGTGCCCGCCTAGGTCGATCGTCATGGAAAGCCATGTGTCATCCCAGGGAAGTGGTCAAACTCGTCGGCGGTGAACCTTGGGTAGGCTGGCTCGTCCTCTGCCAGTAACGTGGAACTTACGCTCGCCCTCCAATGGCTGCACCTTGCTGACCTCATGTTCTTCAATTCGAGAAGAAATCTGGCAAGGGGATTTGGGAGGAGAAAATCAAGGGGATTAGCTTTACGGTGTTGGTTACGTGATGGACGAGCAGACGGAACCACCTGGAAACACCTCATGACCCGGTGTTTATTTTGGAAAATCTCAACCGTCAATCTTCATAGTTAAAACAAAATCAACGGATATAAACGGGATGACGTATGAAGAACTATGAAAACTTCCCCCTTTAATATTAGGTATATAGATATACATATAGATTTGGTAACGGACCGAACTACATAGATGATTTTGTTTGTATATCTTGTGCGAAAATTATGTTATTCGTAGTGACAACTTTTCATGTCCTTCAACAAAAAATGTACTAGTTTTCTTCACGTCCGAAGAAAAAAAAAAGGTGGGGGCGTTGCGAGAATCGAACTCGCGACCTCTCGCACCCAAAGCGAGAATCATACCACTAGACCAAACGCCCTATAATTGGTAATTATCATTACAAGTCGTACTAATAACGTGATTAAGCTCCAAAAGAGTCGAGACACCCTTTATTCCTTGGATTGATCAAGCGAGGCCGGTGAACAGAACTACAGAAGAGTAGATGGACTTCCAGTGCCGGCGCCGGCAGCGATATCGCCATCTCAAGAGGCCTCCACCACCCGACGGCTCCTACTCCTTCATCGCGCCGCAAGCCCGCAACCGTCACGGCGGCTACTGCAGACTGGATTTTCTACTCCAGGGTGCACCTACACCCGCATGAACAGTACACTTAAAAAAGGTACAAAACAAAATTTAAAAAATCTGAAATTTTGGAACAACAAACTAGATCAAAAGTTTTAGTTGCTTGCAAAATTTCGTAACCAAATAACATTTGGGGAGCCCTCGGCAAAAAAAAAAAACAAATCTGTGTTCAAAGTTTTGTTCACTTTTGAGGAGTGATTTTGTTTTTTTTTTCTGAGGGCTTCTCAAATGTTATTTGGTCATGAAATTTTGCAGAAAGCTAAATCTATTGATCTAGTTTGATGTCAAAAAAAATCAGATTTTTTCTTTCTTGTTTAATATTTTATTTCATGTGTATTGTTGATGCGGGTGCACCTGCACCCGGGAGCAGCCAGTGGCCCCTCCGCCGCCGACCACGGTACATACGCTCCTTGGATGTGCACAACTTTCTTCATCTTGTTCAGCAACACCGAGATTTCACTCATATAAATCTGAAAGAAAACATACACTAACTTGTGCAGGTGTGCTCCAGTTGATCTGGCCATCCAGCAATTAGCAGTGGCATACCGCTTTTCCTCTAAATAAGTAAATACAGCGCACTTGTGTGTGGCGAGAGATCAAATTTCACTGCATCCTGCTCCACAATCGACGCTCCCCTCTGTAATGAAATGAAATGAAATGAAAGAGCGTTTAGATCACTGCTTTAGTAATCTAAACACTCTTATATTTCTTTACGGAGGGAGTAACAAGCATAACGCTCCTGATTCTGTCTTCTGCTTGTAGTTTGTCACAGTGAGCTAGTAATAAGCTTCTCCACATGATAAAGAACTAGCGCATTTTTGGTGGTCGTGCAGTTTCACTGCATTGTATCTAAACAGGCCTGCGTTTGGGGTTACGCAGCAATTGTAGTTGTATGTTGTTGGCAATAAGGGTGCGCGTTGGCGAGCTGGGCGAGGCGTTGGGAGCGGATCCGTTGCAGGCTCGGAGCGATCCCCGTGCATGCGTGCGCGTCGTGGGCACGTCCACAGTGGGCCGGATCAGCCGCTCGACTGGGTGGGGAGTGTGGGTCGTGCCCACCGCTGGCCCAGGCTATAAAGCCTCTGGCGGGGCTCGTTGTAATCGTGTGGTGTTGAGTGTGAGCTCAAGAAAATTTTCCGTTCGTGCGGCAGGCGTTCGTGCGCCGGAAACTCACTGTGTCCTCTGTTCGATCTTCTTCGTCCTTTCCTCGGTGCGAGCCACGGTGAGAGAGAGGTGCAGAGAGAGTGGGCGAGACACGGTGAGCTAGGGCTTGAGGTCTCGGCACCAACATATGTAAGTATTAGCGCCGAAGAAGCACGGCGCACGCCGCGCCCGTGACCGATTTCGTCTGTATTGAACATATAAATCACTCTATGCAACCCGCCCTTCTAGCGCCATCACCGGTTGAAGTCGATCCGGTACGCTCGATCCGCCTCTCTGACCGTTGTCAGCGTACTTTTCATCCTCGTGGTTAACATCCGTGCACTCGTTTTTCTGTACACCGCATGACCAGGCTAGAGTTGACGACAAATGGGCCAGCGTTATGCGTGGGTCCATGTGGCAGTCACGCCGTGTGTGCGTGTGTGTGTCCGGGTGGAAAAACCAGACCAGGCCGATTGTGGGCGATGTGGGGCTGTCAGGCGGGTCAGTGGATTGGCACTGGTCTACTCACACCCTGCTTCTGTCTACCAAGCTGGGTCTCTTCCTCTTCAAGACCGTTGGTCCCACCCGTCTGTCTATTGGTAAGTGCTGTGCGAGGTGAGGTGAGGCGCACTGAGCTTCTCTGTTTTAGCCGCTGGATAAAGGCTTGCCTCGCTCGGTCAGAGTTGGTACTTGGACGCGCGTGGCCGTGTTCCGCTGCAAATGGCCCCTATCCACGCTGGTCCATACATGTCAGTGGGGTGGCTGTATCCTGTTGGGTTTGCTTAGGAGTTACAGCGCCTGCAACCACTGTTGCTGGCAGGGACGCGCGTGCCTCTCTCTCCTTCCCCATCAAGACTCGCTTCGCCCAATCCCCGCCTCTTCGTCCGTCTCCACAGGCCATCGTCCGCCGCCGCCGTCGCCCGTCATTGTCTTCCTCACTGCCTGCTTGCCACATAGCAATGGCTTTCCTCGCTGTCGCTGCCGCTGCTGTGTTCGGTTAGGGGGTAAGGATTTGCCTCCCCTTCCAACAAATCGATTTCGTTCTTCCAGTGCCAGCATTATGCGCTGATTTGTTACCGCCAAGGTCCAGGTTCCCACGCTCACGGTGAAGAGGCTATGGCAAAGGGCATGCAGAGGAGCAGCAGGGCTCACTGAGGGGGAGAGGGCGTTACAAAGGGGGGCCGTGAAGGAGGAGGGGCCGCGGCAGCAGGAGCTCGCGATGGCGGAGAAGATTCCGTGGCGGTGAAGCGGAGCTTGCATATGTGCGGACCGCGCTCCGCCGGCAAGGTTGCGCCCACGTTGCTGAAGTAGCAGGGGAAGCCGAAGGAGGGGGCGCGGTAGCCGGCGGGGCGACCCACGTCGCTGAAGTAGCAGGGGAAGCCGAACGAGGGCGCACGGCATCCTGTGGCCACGATAGCCGGTGGGGCGACGCGGCATCGCTGACTCTGCATCCACCGCCGTCCCTTTGAGTCTCGCGTGGTGGCCGGCAGGGTGACAGGAGGAGGGGCACGGGTTGCTGCTCATGGCACTGCTGCGCCCAGGCTCTTCCTCCTCGACAAGTCTAGGTGAGAGCCACCAGCCCCCGCACTTCTCCACCCCCGTTGCTTTTCCTGTTACGACCCTGCGCCGATGTTGTGCTCCTTCTCTACCTCCACCATAGCTCTCGACAGGAGCATGCTACCGGCTGCAGCAGCCATCTCCCCTCTCTCTCGATTTGATCCCCATAATTCTCATATTTATTTGTGTGGAATCTGCTTTATCTATGCCTGCTATGTGTTCGACAAAAATCCAAGCAAGCTGAGGGGAAGATTTTGTGCTTTGTTTTGTACTCAGTTATTTCATATTTCCCTGAAATTTATCTCCGATGAACTGAAATTGTTTGGCATCCATTTTTTTTCCTGCAGGTCATTCCTCATCTCATCTGACCACACTCATGCCACATAACCTGGTGAGCTTACTCTTTAGTCAGTTCTATGTACCAGTTTTGTAGCTTTATTCACTGAACTGAGAGATGATGTTTGCGCTCAGTTAGATGATGCTTGCTCGATTTTGAGCATGCTGGTTGCAGTAATCAATCTATTTGATATGGGGCCTATAAGCTATCCTTGGTTGATGTTTGGTTACAAATCCTGGAGCTATTTTTGATGTATTGAGAGACATTTGTTAGAAAAAATATTACCCATTATCACCTTATTTGGCTATAATTCATCTTTGCCATTAGTTCTGTTAGTAAAATGGACTGAGAATGTTTGTGTATTTTTTATGCCTTGGCATCTTGCAGCTACAGCCGCGCGCTGTGTGTGGCAAGGGATTACTTCTCCTGTGCAGTAATACCCTTTTTGGAGTGTCCCATGTTTGCAACTATCCTTATCTGCAGAGAAAAACAAAGGGACAAACAAAGTAAACTGAAATGTCTTATCCACTTGGCTATGGTTTTTTGTACTGATGTGATTTGGCTTGACTGAATTAACTATTTTCTGTATGCCCACTTTTGTGTCTCATGTGTTGTTTAAATGTTGAGGGCCGTTCTTTCATATGTAGGTCCGGATGCAAGGTGCAAGGCAGGAAAGGCGGTAGTAGGTCGAGAGAAGTGTAGAAGAGGGTTCCTCCAGGCTCCATCCATGTACGGTGTCGGTCCGATGCCTCGGGTATATTTCTGCTCTTCCTTCATTTCTTCATCTTCAGTTGATGAATCATCCCTCTGCTGTCTTATTGAAGGCATGTGGCAATGTCGGCGACCAGCGAGGAAGATGCTGGTGTACATCCTTTGGAATAAAGTTGAAGTAAGCTCTAAGCACCACGGAGCCTACCACGCACGCCGTCTTGTTTATAGTGCAGATAATCTATAAACTACTGTTTAGGAAAGGATTTATAGTGTAAGTAAACTATACAGCCAAATGATTGTTCCAGAAATTCAAATTTGCATTTGCACATGTAGAAGAGCATCATAGATTTTTGGACTTGGTGTTACAAAAAAATGGTTTGATTTGTGTACTATAAAGGTAATGGAACACCAAATTTCACCTATATGGGTTTAATGATAGATAATTGTTAGAGTAGTTTTGCCATGTTTGACATTTCCTAAAAGGGAATATCATATCAGGTAAACCTTGAAAACAAGAGAAATGGTGGTATTTTCTACTGTAGGTCTCAATTTACTGAAAAATGCAGTCTTCATTTCTGAGTTATATGTTTGTTGTTCTTGCTTTCTTCCAGGTCTCTGATATAACGGTTCAGAATAAATATCCAATGAAGATGATGCGTGACGAACAGCATGGTGATGATCCATAAAGCCCTACATTGTTCTTTTGCTCGCTGGTGACTTTACTACTTTCTGATTGCATGCCAAGTAGCCGAGCAGACACTTTCTTCGTAGATTAGTTGTTTAGTTTCATATACTGAATGCTTTGTCGAGTGCGGTGTCATTGCAACAGCAGAGCTCAAACATCCTTCAAAGTATGTCTCAGGTTTAAGAATGCTAAGCCCAGCAGTCTATAATGCATATATAAAAGATGGAAACTACACAATCATATCCTTAGAGTGCATAAATATCATCTATGCTGTTGGGAATTATAATGAAATACTGATAACTGAATGAATACTCTTGTTAACTCACCGGGTGATGGAATTAAATTGAAGAGACATATTCTGAAAATCAAAATTATTTCTGAGTTTGTATTCTACTCGTACACATCTTCATATCCACTAGCACATTCAAATTCCATATATGCATGGAGTAGCAGTACGATTGGTCAAAATAAAAAGACAGGATGCTGCTTTGCAGAAAGTGGTCGTCAAGTAATTATTCTGCTGTTGGAAATCGCCCACGATCGATCACAATTCACATCAAGTCGACGAACATGACACACAAAAACTTTTGGCCAAAGGCATGTGCCATGTCTTGTTCTTCTCTTTATTTCTTTTCTATTTTCTCCACACGATTACAAAACTCATGCAGCTTCATGTGTGTGTGTGTGTCTATACACACACGCGCGCGCGAAGCCATGAGCCCATGACCCAATAACTGAACCGAGTAGTGGAATATTGTTGGTGCAAATAAATGTTCTTTGAGTTTAGATGATGCATGGATAAATAACTCTATGTGATGATTTATTTGCCGGCACTGATTACATTCCCCATGCATTGTTGACGTTCCCACCCTTTGCCCTGCTAATTCACGAATTAGGTTTCAGACCCGATAGCTTGTTATGCTGTGTTGCAATTAAACAGAAGTATGGATCTAGGAAATTCATGACTAGCTATTGGTCTTCCTATCAGCAGTAGAGAGATGCCTGGTCAGCAGATATATGTGTCTGAAACCTTTGCATGGTGTACATGCTATACCATGTAATAAATAAAAGGTAGTTTAATTTTTTATTATGCCGCTAAGATACCCAATCAGACTGATTATACATACACCCAAAACAATATATTATAGTCTGAACTATGAAACTATACTCAAGAGGAAAGGTTATACATCAATCCTTTCTGCAGATTTCTTATCAGCTCATTCTGTCATGTATGATTATTTTATGCCACGCAAATTGCTAGATATATTCATACTCTCCGTTTAACCATAACATCAAGAACACCCAAAAATTAGCAATCCTAACAGGTCTGCTGCTTGCGGGCAGAAAGTAACTATCAAGGAAGAAGAGTTAGATGCTAGCCACATACCTGTCGAAGATATTGGCGGTAAGCATGTGTCGTACAGGTTATTTATGCTTTCCCTTAAGCCATTCTTAGCCAACCCCGTGCAGTCCATGCGCTATGCATAAGAGCCACAGACCGCTCAAGCAGCGTCGAAGCCTGCCTGTGACTGTTCCAAATGCATGCTTATCAATCCAGGTCCGACTTCTGTTCCACCAGTCTACTTCAAAATGTTAGACATCCAACAGTTACAGATGTTCACGCTGCTTACTTCCTACCTTACTGCTTCATTGTTTTATTACAAAAGCCAGCTCTGAGGCAAAAACTTGAACACAGAGCTTCACACAGCAATGTTTGCCTCAGCAACAACGCCACAGGTAAATACATAGCCGGAAAAGAAAAGTTGTTTGCAATTGTTCATATACCTTAGTTTCCTATTCCTGACTCTCTTTGTTCAGAACCGGACCATCGATGGAAAAGGGTCCATTTAGCTGATGGGGAATACATTGTCCATGGGAAAAACCTGGCTTCCTTTATGTAACTTGTGTCGCTTTGGAAACATAATAAACACTATGAATTTCGTGGTGAGAACTACATAGATGAAAGATGAGCTGAGTGACCATTGTATATGGGGAAACAGTGTGACCCTATACACACGCCATGTATAAGATCAATGTAAATGAGCTGCATGACCTGCCTTCGTACCTTTCTTTGTACATCGTTAGTCCTTTTGGGCTATCATGCTACCATGACTCAAGTATAAACCATTATGTATAAAGATACTATCTAAGTATCCATTTACATGGTGTTTAAGTCCACTACAGATCCAACGTAGGTTTGATATTATCTTGCCTGGCCTCATGCAAATTTTTCTTGCATAACAGGATATACCTATTCAGTGATTTCGCTCCTCTTTATTGAACTTTTATTGTTTCTTGCTCAACTATATAGGTTATGATAAATATCGTCGCATGGCTTATGGAAGGAGCTGTTGACAGGACTATCTTAACAACAAACTTGACGGAGTTCTTCACATAGCAAACATAGATGAAGGAACGATGTATGCCTTCACCTTTAGGCGCAAGGCAAAGCACCTCCGCCTCTAACCATTCACTCCAAATGAGGACACCATCATAAACCTTCAGTGTAACCTATATACAGCTTGTGTACAGGACTTCATGTTTATAATACTCCTATGCTATCTCCACATTGGTTTGTCTTTCCTTATGGATTACCTCTTAGTATAGATATTATAGACCGTCCATTTGAACTACTATAAGTATCAGCGAAGATAGATAAGCCTATATTTCTCTCTTCCTTAAGGTGCCCTGCAATAGTCACATAATGCACGGTTCTAACTGGCTTTTTGCGCCATGGGCGCAACCGGTCATCTAGTTTTATGAAAATAAGCAAGAAAACAACATGTATCATGCCAGAAAATAAATAAAAAAGAAGAATATTAATTCTAGCTTTACCCATGATCTACCTAGGTACGTAACAAACATTAAATTATTTAAGGAATTAAGTAAACCGTCTGGTCTATTAATATTTTTTCATAAGAACGTATTTTCTCTTTTGTAGGTAAAAAAAATGATGGGACCGGTAGTAATATGTAGTTGAATTCATACTCAACTAGTGTTGATCAGTAGTGAGATCGAATGGGGTTTCTACCAATGTGTAGACCCTATAGTAGGGAAATATTTCTTGTCCTGTTTGTGCATCTGTTTCACCTACATTTCATATCTAGTTCCTAGTTGGCATTCTTTCATTCTTTCTCAAATATGGATATACTTAATTAAATTCAAATTTCAAATTTTATAAGTAGTTTAAACCCCAAATTTGTCGTGGTGTAAAAATGGATAGTAATTGGCGGAAAGCTTATTTTAACGCATTATCTATGAATATCTAGCCTGATAATAGGATGTTCAACCCAGTGCGCTTTTCAAATTGTGATATATGATAAGTGGTATATCCATACTTCGGGAAATTTTGGCAGCTAAGGAACAATTGGTTCTACAATAGTTTTTTGAGCAAACACTACCCTCCATGGATGATCTATTGTCTTGTATTTTTTTTCTTTTTCCTTGAATCGGTCAAAGAAATAGAATTGGGAGTGGAGTGGAGTGAAGAGGTTGGTCGAGTGACCGTTTTTAGTTTAATGTTGCCCCTTGTCGTTGGTTGCTTATAGACTGTTGTGATGGGGCGCGTCGTAGAGGTGGCTTCAATAATCGCATTGTGGTTAAAGTCTTGATCTGGTTGGCCACAGGGAAGGAGAAGGCGAGGTAGACGACAACAACAACACCGGTTATTCTCCTTGCGTAGGTGAACGCATCGAGGGAGAATGAGTCTTAGTTATTTGGGGGATTTTTTTCTTGACATTTATTTTGGATTACTGTTCACTTGAATGCATGATGCTGATTTATTGATTTTATTGTCCCGGTTTATTCGGGTGTATTGCGCTAGATTACAATTCGTGTATTCTTTTGGTTTATGGTTTGGATGGGCTAATGTTTCTGGTGTACTCAGCTGTTGTTCCGTTCCACTGGTTTTACTGTTCTAGGTCGAGGAAGGAGGAGTCTCAAATAAAATTAGGTTTATTTTTTTATTTTTTGGTTTTCCTTTTGGATTACTGTTCACATGAATGCATAGTGTTGGTTTACAGTTTTTATTGTCCCGGTTTATTCGCGTGTATTGCTCTGGATTACAATTCCATTATTGTTTCGGTTAAAAATATGTTGGAACCCTTTAAACAATAAAAATAAAAAATAGAATCTCATAACGCCACCCATTATTATATGAAACTCATGTTAAATTATAGTGTATGTGTGTGTCATGATGCATATTTTAATGCTTTAAATATTGTTGGGAAACATACACACTACGGGAATCAGCTAATTTGCCGTATGTGGAACTCTTTGCCGTTAGCTTTTTGTCAGGGCTGACGGTAAAGTCCACTTCGCCATTTGTAAAAAAACACATACGACAAAGCGTGACTTGGAGTGTTGGGTTGAGACCAACCAATTGCGTGTAAATCACCATGAGGCTTTTAATAAAAAATCCCAAAAAAGGAAAACAAAAACAAAAACAAAACCTTGCCGGTTAACCCTTTACGTAATTCTCGGATCTAAGCAGCACAAAAATAAAATTAAAAAAGAAGACCAGGCCACTGCCGGCTTAGTATATGTGTATGTGTATATGTAATTTTTTTAACTGATATGTATATACTTTCCCCTGAAGCTACTGTTCAAAAGTATGTACTGTTCAGAACTATTTATTGTTCATGCATGATTACTGTTTGAACTTGGTTACTGTTTTACGTATATGATTACTGTTCACGAGGAGGGATGACGTTCACTGGATGGGGACGTGGCACTGGGCTCAACAGTAAAATGTACAGTAGACAACAAAAAGTTTTAAAAAAAGGAGAAAAAGAGGAAGCTTCTCGCTTTAGTATTGTTATATGTAACACATATGAATCTCAAGTTTCTGCCGTCTGCTTCTAGTGTCACTGTGAACTAGCTAGTAGCCAAAATAAAATCACAGGGTAGTGAATTGGTGAACTATGAGGTGGCACATACTAATTCTAGTGCACTAAGCGTTAGATATTGCTGCTTGTCTTTTCTCTAGCTAGCTCCCCAGTTCGTTGCATCTACATATCTAGAATCCACAATTCTTGACTGTTCATCGGCTTGTCTTCGGATTCTTCTCCAGTTTCACTGTCTGTGTCGCTACTGTTATGACTGCGGAGGATGTTGAGTATCGTGACTATTAGGAAGTATAGGATTTATCCCTACCTTGTCTTTATACTCCAACCAAATCATGTACTTACTATATATACGCCCACGAGGCTCAAGCAATACAACAATGATTTCCACCAAACCCTTATCTCCCTTCTAACATGGTATCAACCTAACCGATCCAAACCCTAGCCGCCGCCTGCCGCTTCCGCACCTGCGTGCCGCCCCCGGGGCGGTCGGCCTCCATGACCACCGTCGGGAGCCGCGCCGCCCGTTCCTAGGGTTCGTCCGCCGATCATGTTGACCGACTGCTCTAGAGAGTCTTTTTTTCACGATGCTTTGATCTGAATTTTTTTTCTTTCGCCGTTTGTTTAATCGGCGTTTTCTTTTTTTTGTTTTCCGATCGAGTATCGATTTGAGTGGTCCGCCGCAGTCCTTCGTCAACGACGCGTACTCCGCAGGTGTCTTCATCTTCTTCAAACGGCTAGTGCTAGCGCGGAGGCCACTCGCGTATGCTTGCGCTGACCCGAGGGTGCCTCGTCCTGTCCGCGTGCGTTGGCGGCAGCGCTGGCCCTTGTCCGGCGCCGCAGTGGCCTGACGCGGTGCATGGTCACTGATGTATCCCGCATGGCACCGTGCTACACTTGACGCTTGATTGGTGGCATGCATGTGCATTGGTTCTCCCTGCATAAACGCGTGTGTACAGATTTGCATGGTTGCCCAACGTGTGTCTGATCTGATCAATGGGTCTGATTGACCGTACACGTGCAGCTCCGCAAATTCCTGTGAAGATTTCCGTCGAGTACCCGCATATCTCCGTCAATCGAGCAACGGGCTGCAACTGCATCGTTTCTTTGGACCGCACTGTCGCCGCTCCATGGTTCTTCCCGCCACTACATCGCCCCGCGCGTTGTCGATGTGTCGCCCCTTCGGACCGTAATGATGCGGCCCGCAGTCACCGTCGTCCCAAGACCGTCCGCTCCAGGCCATCCACGTGAATGCACCGACCCTCGCGCTGCCGCTGCATTTCCCCGTCGCGCCGTAGCAAGCATGGCACGCGGTCTTCATTGGGCTGTAGTGTCGCGGCCCGAGGTCCACCGCCGCCTCGAGGCCTATCCACTTTAGATCGTCTCCGTGGATGCACCGGCCCTCGCGTTGCCGCTACGTCTCCCCATCGGGCCGTAGCGAGCGTGGCACACGGTCCCTTCCTCCGCGGCTCCGCCCTGAGGTCTTCCCCGTCGTCGCCCCGACCCGTGCGCTGCCGCTCCGTCGCCCCTTCAAGCCATAGCGTCGCGGCACGCGGTCCACTTCGCCGTCCACGCGCGTCGACTCCTGTGTGGTATGCGTCGCGCCGTCTTCCTAGGCGCAGGAACGCCACCGTCTGCGCCAGTCTTCGTCACGTTGTCGGGTTCTTCTTCGCTTACTTCAAGCACCGACGCCGCGCTCCTAGCCGCCGCCTCCTCCTCCTCCTCAGGCCGCCGCCGCCACCGCTCTTTTTCCCGGTCCACGGCGACTGCCTCGGCACTGGCCATCCCGACTCGACATCGATCACGGCGTCCCTCGCACGGCTACCTCGACCACGGCTACACCATCCTACGTTCTCGGCTACTTCGACAAACAGCACAAAGGGCTATCGCCTTGCTTGAGCAACCTCGTCCGCTTTCACTCCGGCCACAACTTTCGTGATG
>NC_041392.1:743660683-743668101 GCF_002162155.2 Triticum dicoccoides | reverse complement strand
GGGGTGTCCTTCGGCTTGCCTTCGGATTCTTCTCCAGTCTCACCGTCTGTTTCGCTACCGTTGTGACTGCGGGGGAATATTGAGTATCGTGACTATTAGGAAGTATAGGATTTATCCCAACCTTGTCTTGTACTCCAAGCAGGTCATGTACTCACTATATATACGCCCACGAGGCTCAAGCAATACAACAACGATTTCCACCAAACCCCTCTCTCCCTTCTAACATTGATCCATACATGATTAACTGCATCACACACGAAAGAAGCGTCCCTGCATGAGTGTACATTGATTTCTTCTTCTGAAACAAAAGAACAGACAATCATGTTCATTGTATTTGCACTTGCAATGGGCGATGTAGAGGAGCAGACGTGGGACGAGGTCGTCCTGGGGAATGAGACGGCGGTGCTGGTTGAGTTCTGGGCGCCATGGTGCATCCCGTGCCGCTTGATGCACCCCATCATCGCAGACCTGGCCAAGGCCTATGTTGGGAAACTGAGATGTCTGAGGGTAAACACGGTCCAGAACCAGAACCAGGAGGTGGCCATGAGATATGGCATCAGGAGCATCCCCACCATCCTCATCTTCAAGGATGGCGAGAGGAAGGAGACGGTCATCCACACCATTGCAAACACGGCCATGGCCACCACAGTCGACAGGTTTTTTTAAGCATACAGTAACAATTCCAATTCTTTGTTCTTCCATGCCCGAGAGCTCGGGAGTAGAAGGGTACTTTTGGCCCGGGATGCGAAGTATCTACACCCGAGCTCAAATGCACATTGATGACCAGTAAAAAAATAGTAAACAAAATTTTTATCATAAAAAGTTATTCCTGAAAGTCGTGGTAAAAAACAAAATCAATACTCAAAAAATGCAATTTTTTAAGCATTTTGGAGCGTTTATTTTTTTGTCATGTCTTCCACAAATGTTATTTCAGGCTGAAAATTTCCATGCGCTGACAACATTTGTGAAAGTTTGCACCCAATTTTTTTCTGATTTTTTCTTTTTTTTGATTTATTTCGGAATTTACTGTTCACTCCAAGCTCAATGACATTTAGTGATTTGTTGACTAATGCGCAGTTCAAACAAATCCTTCTTCAAAAACCCTGTAAAAAAAACTTTGAAAAAACAGGGCCTCTTTTTTGAAAGTTTTTTTACAGGGTTATTGAAGAAGGATTTGTTTGAGTTTTTTCAAAGTTTTTTCTACAGAGTTTTTGAAGAAGGACTTGTTTGAACTGCATTAGTCAACATTTCCTAGATAGTTAACTCAATTACGATGAATTAATTAACTAGAATCCAACAAATCACTAAGGCCTCCTTTCGATCATAGGAATTTTGTAGGAATTGTAAAGGATTGGAACTTTGTAGGAAAAACTCCTTTGAAGCCTTTTGGTTTGTAGGAATGGATTCCTATTTTTATGTAGACTAGAAATCAATCCTTCACATTTTAGTGCATCTAATGACGTGTTCTTTTCTATATGGATTGAGACGCGTGTCATCGATCTCATTTCCTATGACTTTCCTATTCCTATCATATAAACCACAGGAGGCCTAAAGATTTGTTATGTAAATGCCTACTACCGATGTTAGGCGAGCAGCGAGCAAGTTATGACATATATGGTTGTTCTTTTACATGGTGCTCCTCCGCTCTATTCTCTTTGGAGGTTAATACACTATGCTTGACCTTTTAAAAATATAAGATTTTTTAAGACAGACTTTGACAAAACAGCACACTACTAATATGTGATCTATACGATAAATCACCGTATCCATAGAGTAAATACTTCTCTTGAAATAAGAATCTAGTGACAACGATTCCATGGCACATAACCTCGTGCCAGCAATGAAATTAGTAGTAATGGTCTTGCCTTAAACGAACAAAATACACCATAAATTTTGAAACGGAGGGGGGGTACATGATTTGGCTACAAAATAAATATAGATATTTTTCCCTTTTTCTAACAAAAATAAAAGAGAAAAGGAGGCTGTTTTCCTCCAGCAGAAACGGAAAGTAGGCAGCCCCGAGAGAAACCCCAAATTCTCAGACCCACCACGATGGCATCGCCGGCGCCGCCCGGCAGCCCCGATGGCGACGCCCCGGCCCCGCCGGCGCCGGCCATGGAGTCGCAGGCGGACCTACCGGACCACGTCGTCGAGGATATCCTCCTCCGCCTCCCCACGGCCGAAGACGTCGACCGCGCATCCATGGCCGGCGCCTCCTTCCGCCGCATCATCGCCGCCCGCTCCTTCCTCCGCCGCTTCCGCGCCCTCCACCGCCCGTCTCTCCTGGGAATACTCGCGTACGAACCGTCCCAAAGGGCCGACCTCTCCGTCGCCTTCCTCCCGGCCCAGCCGCCGCCCGCACCATCGCCAAGGCCGACTTCTCCTGCTCCTTCCTCCCCTCCCCGGAGCTCTGGAGCAACTGTGACTTCCGCGACGGCCGCGCCCTCCTCTCCAAGCAGGGGGATTTCCTGGCCAACCTCGCCGTATGCGACCCACTGCACCGGCGCTACCTCCTGCTACCAGCCCTCCCCGACGACCTAGCTGCTCTAGCCAAGCAGCTGGATGTCATGGATTGTGACCCCTTCCTTGCCCCTGCCGGCGAGAGTGAGGGCACCATTTGTCGACGCACCCTCGGGCTTCAGAGTCATGTGCTTGCGCAGGTGGTGCTACAAAAAGCTGGTCCTCTTCATGTATTCTTCCTCGGGTGCCCGTGCCGGCCAATGGCGCACTGTTACATTTCATGGTTGGGGCGCCTTGATGCCAGGACACGTCGGTGTGGGTTGCTTCACGGCCAATGACGCGGCGCCACGTCTCGCCATTATGCTCATGGATGCTTCTATTGGGAGATGGCTTGTACCCACAAGTATCTTGTGTTCGACACGCACACGGAAGAGTTCTCTACTCTGAATGTGCCACGCGGTCGTGATGAGATAGTCTTTGTGGAGGCAAGGGAAGGAAGGCTTGGCATGCTTAGTCGCGGCTTTAAAGGTTTTGAAAATCGCTATGAAAGTGAGCTCTTGTATGACATTTTGCGAGATAATGGAGATGGCACAAAGCAGTGGCAAAACGAGGCCATTATCCCGGAGCCGCATAATTATCACCATACCTTCATCGGTGTTGCTGGGGGACACTTACTTCTACATGGGAATCTATACGACCCGGAGTCACCTGATACTGAGTCACCTGATAACGACTTCAACTATTATTCAGTAAATCTCCAGACTTTGAAGCTCGAGTGGTTCTGTGGGTCTGCGCCTGTGTTCATCTCCTCGGATACCCATCTGTATGCGGGTTTCCCGCCATCCTTGTCTCCACCAACTATTTGAAGGGGGTAAGCTTGCTCTTATTTATATTTTTCTTGTATTGTCCATGCCATATATAGGATTAACACTGCAATATGATACAAGTATTAGCTAGTATACCATCCAATATGATTAACTTTAAAATAGGATACATGTGTTTCCAATGTCATGCTGACGCAACCTTGTGTTTAATTAACTTGATTAGAGAAGTTTGGAGACACATTTGGTGCACAGGGCAGTGGTTACGTTTGCGTTTTCCTTTGGTATAGCTGTATGTGGGACAAAAAAACTTGGTGATGAACAGTTGTTTCTATTGAAGTATCTGAAACTAGATGTTTTGGTTGCATCTAATTATACAAGAGAGGTTGGTGGCATCTAATTAACGAGAGGTTGGTTTCTCATCTCATCGCACGCTATTATTGCAGGGCTTAATCCGCTGCGTATGGGACTCATTTTGTGTAGACTGGCTGCTGGTTGATCATTGCAAGAAAGAATGACACATGCATCAAGCAATTGTCTCTGTTTGGCTTGTTGACACGAGTCTCGCCTTGGGTCCTTTTGATGGCATACATACATGTCCTCTCCTCAAAGCCCACATGCATGCTACATGTTGGTTGATTTGGCATGTGTGCATCTTGAGCGCGCTCATATATACTAGGTGGGGTCTGCAGACTGCAGTCTCTCTAGCTACTGTTAATTTGCATGTTTTCTTCCATGTAGTCTCTCTTGCTTGTTGCTGTTAGTTGGGCATTTGTAAACCGCTAGCAGTGCCAAGTCCAGTAACTGATGGAGTACCTAGTAGTAGTCGTATGTATGAACACCGTGTTAATCCTTGCATGGTGCGTAAGGGTAAGTGCCCCGCCGTCAACTTGGATGTTTCATTTAACAGTAACACTTGGTAATCTACATGCACTCCCGGATCACATCAGAGTTACTTCAGCTGTGACTATTGTGTGTTGTCATTGATACAAAAAGAATGGAAGGCTTTGGTTAACACCAACATGGCAAATCTGCTTATATTATCTGAAATGGAGACACCAATACGGCCAGAATTTGAGCCGAATCATAATCTACATACAGTTTACATGAAGCTAAGTAGCCGAATCATACTCCCTCAAGGTGCCCTCTTTCACAGCAAAGTAGCTGCAAGTTGTGGCTTCCAACCTATTATCACCTTATTTGATCTATATATATAGCCCTGCTTTTGTGTTTCCATCACTCGCTGATGGGTTTTGCTCTAGACCACAGCTTCAACAAAATTTGCCTATGTGAATAGTATCATTGAACGTGTTCATCACAGAGGGGCATCGATCCCTTATGACGGTGTTAAGTAATAAGTACAGGTGTGAAGCAGAGTAAGAAGGCAAACCCTAATATCATCGTCAGAGCAATTGTTGCTGATCCTGACAGGCATGATGGCTTCAAAGATGTCCGCAAGAAGTACAACTACACAGAGCAAATGCTGGTCTGGTTGCAGCACTGATTTCCCTGGCTGACAGTGCCACTGCAGGCAAAAGTAGTTGAGTTGATAACAACACAATCTTCTCAGCAATTTCCCCCATGCGAGCAGAGCAGAGGCCACAGACAGAAAGGAGGCAACATAAGCTCCGAACCTGTCAAAATTGCATGCATGATGAAATTGACGATCAGCATCAAACAAATAATCCGCCAATCATAGACTGGAACTTGTGTGCAATTTCTTAAACTAATTCTGGGATCCTTGTTATTCACATGCAAAGCTCATCTGCGAAGGTTCTTCCTTCCTGTTGAAATGCTAAGCCTTTCAACTCAAATAGTGTACAGGAGTGACTTTCTCGTCGTAGTGAAGGATTTCGGTATCCTTCATACATACAGCTCGCTTCATCTTATTTCACTCATCTCTGTCTTCAACCCTAATACAGCACACGACTAATGGCACTCCCCATGCCAGTTCACTGTAGCCATCGTCCATGGTAGTTGAGCTCTGATATGCACGACGATAGAGCCTCCCGTACCATCTTGTTGTTGCCCTCAACATACAGTACGTCTTCAAACAGACTCTTTGCCTGCTCCAGCAGCCTTATCTTCTCCTTGTTGTTCCGAGAGCGCAACTGGGATCGCTGCTGCAGAGCGCTGCCCCATCTGTAGAGAGCTGCAACGCCACATCACTTACACGTGAGCATCATACACAGCCACATCCAAACAACTAGAGATAGGAAATGAAGTATCCAAGTTCAAACTTGTAGGAAAATTCAGGCTAAAAAGCAGAGCGGTGTCGAACCTTCTGGAGCATAAGTGTTGCTTTTGGATAACATGGCATCAAACTTGTCGATTGCAGCCAAATACACCCGATCAGCATCAACTGCTGCTTCCTGCATCAGTTTTTTTTTATAATAAGTCAAATGCACAAATAACCAAAAAAAACTAAATAGTTAGCGGACTGATGCCTAGTATTCTGAGTTTCTAGACTGTGTGCACTGTATTAAATGATTGCAACAGAACAAAAATAGATGTTTATCATTCTCATTTTACCAATATCACAGGATAACTATGCAGCAGTAATTATTACCCACCAACACAAAAGTGGTATACACTATGTAAATTATTAGCTAGATGGTAAATACGACATCAACTTGTTATGTGAGCATGTGCATACTGTATAATAATGTCGGTGCTCATACCGGTCCGATGTCAGCAAGCAGTTGACCACGAAAGATAAGCGCGAGTCCCCAATTGTACAGCGCCTTGACGTCGCCCGAATCAATTGACACAGCCGTCCTATAGCTTCTGCCTGCCTCAACAAGGAGACTCTCACACTCCTCACAAACGCCCACCAGCGCAGACGAAATGTTCTCTCTGTTAAGGATCCTTCTATCAAGCTTCCTGGACCGTGAGACACGCTCTCCTCCGTTAATATAAGCCCCGCTGTTGGCCAGCAGCGTCCTCAGCTCTCGGCTAATCTTGAGCTTGAGCTCCCCATGGAGGAGGTAGGTGTTCCCTAGCTGACCGACCGCTACCAGGCTTGTCGGCCTCAAAGCCACGGCGGTGGACAGAAGCCTTGCTGACCTATAGAGCAACGCGTCCGCGGCCTCTTCGTCGTCCCTGGCCATCATGCATTCCCTCGCCTTCCTCAAGATCTCAGCAGCCTCCTTAACGTTGCGGCCAAACTCTTCAGCATCTGAACCCACGCCGGCACCACCATCATCATCATTTGTAAGTGGTTGTTCCTCGACACTGGCGGCGGCACTGCCCACGAATTCATCAGCCGGCATGCCCCGTGCTCCACTCACTCGGCTCTCACCGCCGTCGCGGCGCTCAATCTGCAGCCTGTACGACCTGTCCCGGATCTCGAGCGTCCTCTCCAGCAAAGAGGACTCGGTAGATTCAGCGGCGAACCTGCCGCCTTCTTCATAGCGATTGTCGCTCCTCACCCTGCCGCCTTCTTGAAATGGACCATCATTTGGCACCCTGCCGCCGCGGCCATACCTGTGCTTGGACACCAGCCTCTCCAGCCGGTCGTCGTCTTCCTGCCCGCTCTCAGAACTGAACCCTGCATCCTCAAACCCACTGGCAGCATCCTTGCCATCAAACGGCAGCATGTCGAGCGGCCGGGCGCTACCGACGGCCGCTGAATCAGCTGGCTTGTTTTCCCTATCCCCCTGCTGAGCTACAGCAGAGCCTGAATTACTCTTGGCATCGGCCGTAGAAGCATCAGGGGCGACGGCCTTGGCGGGTTTCTTCCGCGGCGAGGCGAAGCTGAGCTCCCGCAGGGCAGCCTTGGCCCAGCCGCCGATGTAGCCGGCGACCTCCCTGGCCACGTCGTGCAGCGCCCCGTCGTCCGGAGCGGCGCCGCCGGCGTTGGTGCTGCCCTGGCCCTGGCCCTGGCCGGCGGCCACGGCTGCCGCGCACTCCAGGAGCGCATCGCGGGCGCGGTCGAGGGGCTCGATGTTGTCGTGGTCACCATCGGCGGGTGCCGAGGCCAGGAGGCGGCCCTTGAGGGAGAGGAGGCGGGCGTCGAGATCCGCGAGGAGGGCGGGGAGGCGGTGGCTGGAGGAGGCGCCGGGGGCCGGGGCGAGGTGCCTGGCGGTGGCGAACCCGGCGGCGAAGACGGCGGCGAGGAGCGGGGCGGGCGGGAGG
>NC_041392.1:743655231-743660085 GCF_002162155.2 Triticum dicoccoides | reverse complement strand
GGAGAGCGCGGCGACCGGGAGGAGGAGGAGGAGCGGGGCGGCGGCGAGGGACTGCTGCGTGATGCGGAGGAAGGGGAGGCCCAGCGGGTCGTCGGCGGCCGGGAGTTCGGCCCAGCCGTTGTAGGCCGCGGCGGAGGAGGAGGAGCAGCAGCGGGTGGATGTGGAGGGTCGATGCGGGCGGGACCGGACGGGGACGAGGAGGTGCGGGTGGCCGAGGCGGAGGCGGAGGCGGAGGCGGGATGGTCTCGGCGGCGGCGAGAGCAGGAGGCGGAAGAGGGGCTGCGAGGATGCCGCCATTATCCCACCACCGCTGCCTCCTCCGCCTGTCTACCTTTTTTTCCTCGGTGTGAGAAATATCCCACCATTCCGATCAAATCTACTCCTATTATAAAAGCTCACCACAAGTACAAAACATCTCAAATATAATAAAAATTACATCAATATTGCAAGACCGCCGTACAATCATAACGCGCCCATGTCACCGCTCCTTTACCCAAGTCGGCCTGACTTTATCGACGACAGCCAGGAAGTCTTCTTCGTTGAACCCTTACTTGGATCTTAAACATCTGGCACCAAATCTCATCACATCACATGACGAGAAACCATAGCCTCACCGTCCCAAAGACATGGCAATCTACATTGGAGCTCCGTCGACGACGTCTACCTAGACAAACTCGGAGAAGGACGTCGCCATCCGTTCGGACTAAAAACTCTAAACAAAACTACTAGCCGGAGCAAAGGCACCAGGATTCCCCTTCCTGCCATTAACCACAGAAGCGGAGGAGAGACGAATCCACGAGCTCACCGCTAAAGTCTGGAGGAGAGTTTACTCTAGCCGCCTAGGATAGTTATGGAAAACGAGAGAAAGTCTATCTGAGTCCATAATTAGAAGCCAATTCTTGGATTCACCCCTTTATAGAACAGTAAAATCTCTACTACTCCATCCATTGGAGTACTTAAAAATCTATTATAGAAAATAGTAAAATTAAAAAAATATTTGAAAATATAGAAAAACTGTAAAAAAAATTGCAACATTCAAAATCGAAGCTACAATCCGTAAAAACAATGTTTAATGAATAATATGGTCCCAAATTTATTTTGTTCACTAAGAGTACCACGGGTGTCATTACTTCACAAAACTTCACCAAGTTTGATACTCCCTCCGTATTTAAATATAAGTCTTTCTAGAGATTCCATCAAGAACTGTATATGAAGCAAAATGAATGAATTACAGTCTAAGGTGCGTCTATATACATCCATATGTACCCTTAATTGAAATCTCTAAAAAGACTTGCATTTAGCAACAGAGAGAGTACTTCAAAACTACAGAATTTGCTAATTTTGTCTTTTGTTTTTTGTAGTAGTAGAGATTTTAAGAATTTGATCATCAAGACCGTTTAGGGGAATTTGTTAATTTTGTCGTGGTATAGTTTTTTAAGTTTGATCTTCAGCTGGAGGTTGAAGAGTGCACAACCATACGAGGTAGATCCAACTACCCAAAAAAATGGACTTTACACCAAAAAGATAATTTGGTGGCTATATGGATTTTAGGTGACTTACATAAAAAGAAATCAATTCATGTGAAACTGTTGCATTTCCATCAGTGCAAATTTAAACAGGGAAATTTCATCACAAAAATGATAATTGAAGTGGTTAAAGGATGTTGCACAATAATTTTCACACACAAAGAGGATGCGACAATAAGAGCATTCAACCTACAGCAATGCCAACAAAATCATCACAGTATCCAACTTAAATTCCATACAACATCAATCACAGGTCTTTCCAAAAAAATCCAACACTTGATGATAAATATACAAACACATACAGCAGCAGCACAGCCTTACCTTATTCTTACCAGTCCCCTCTTTCTCTCTACAAAATGCAATGACAATATTAACGAATAAAGTTTGTTGGTCCCATAAGTAACAACCCTCCTGCTCATAATAACAAACTCAAATTAATAATACTACAATGCGTGTATCTCCGCCATGATTCCCCGTGGTGAACTCAGACGATTTCACCACCTCGCATGCTATGTGGCCTTCACGCTCCTTCCCCATCCGTCTCTCCTGGAACAACTCTACTGACACCCAAATATAACCCTACTGCGAAGGATTAGCGGCTGATCAAAGCCATCCTCATTCAGGCAGCGGCGATGGGCTCAGCTGGTGGCGCCGGAGCTGCTGCTGCGGGGGCAGCAGCGGCGGCGGGTGGGGCGTTCTCCTTCTCAGGGACAGTGCCATTGGCAGGGGCATCCTTGGCAGCAGGTGTCGCTGCCGCCTTAGCTCCGTCCTTTCCAGCGGCGGCCTTAGCTCCGTCCTTCCCGGCGGGTGCCGCGGCGGGTGGTGGAGGTGGCTTCATGTGTGGCGGTGGTGTGTGCTTCAGCTTCGACAGGATCTGGCGCATCCGTGCCATGTCTGTGGCCTTCCCAGGCTTGGGGCCCTGGACCACGATGATCCCGGGCTTCTTGTCCTTGTCCTTCTTGCCCGTCCTCTTCTCGATGTGTGCAATCTCCTGTGGGATGAGCTCGGATATCGCTTTCCAGTACTGCTTGTCTGCTCCCTTGTGGAACTTCTCCTGGTTGGAGAGGAAAAGCTGGCAGCAACACAGGGAGAGAACAAAAAGAGATGTCAGGTAACCATATCTTGTTTAAAAAAGAGCCACAGGAGAATACACAGGGTCATGATGTTGAGAAATAATGTACCTTCTCCCTTTCCCGGTTGTGATCCTTGCTTGTCTCAAGGTTCAGCTTGCGTTTCTCAACGAAACCCTTCTTGAACTCTTCAGCTTCAAGGATGATTTGGCTCCTCAGCTCCTTCTCGTGCTTCTCCTTTTCCTCCAGAAGGAGTGCATTTTGACTGTTCAGAGCTGGTGTTAGCATTTACTTTGCACAACACATATGAAATCAAGCAGAAAACATAGCAGTATTTATTCTTTAGCAGATATGGCCTCTGTTCAAGATATTTAATGCAACACTAGTGTTGTAGTTGATGATATAGAACAGGGTCTACAGCAGTTTATTTTAAGATATTCTCTGGCCCGGAAGTCAGATCTGGAGTCATTTGTTATATCTTTATCTGAAAGTTTATTTCATAGTGTCTACTGCAAACTGCACACTTTGGTGCAGGGGTTTAAATAGACAAATAGTGCACTGGAGGAAACATAAAGAAACGCCAATAGAAGCAAACACTTCCTATAGGGGAAATAACATCAACATAATCAAGAACACTCCTTTAGTTTTTGGAAAGCTCACTTTTTGGACACAGCTGGAAGAGGAGGTCATGTGTAGATTTGTCTCGGAAAATAGCCCAGTTTGAAAAACCAAAAAAATTTACTTGAATCATACAAACATACAGACTTATGTGCTTGAATATGAACCTGTATGTATTTGCCACTATGATGTAGAAATAAGAACAAGGGAAGTCAATTTCATTTTCAATTCCCTATAGATAAAAAACTAAAGAAGCAGCTACACGCAGAAAGTCCTAGAGATTCAAACTTGCAGTTTCATCATGCAAATCCAATTGGACCTTCTTGATTTGATATCTTCAACTACAAAATCCCAGGTTTCAATAAAATTGTGCACCTAATGTACCACAAGATCAGCTAGCCTGAGAAAGTGTTCCAGCAAGATAAATCATTTTTATCATATTAACAGGTCATGATGAAAAAAGTTGTGGCAGTCAGACATATATAATCCTACTGCAAAAACACAACTTCCGTGACCAATTTGTACGGCAATCGCTCCTATGCAGTTAAATTTCTACTGCAAAAGCTGCATATACAGTAGATCATGGCAAAATTCTAAGCGATCATTTGCTTTTATTCACCTAAAATCCTAGTGTGCTGAAGCTGCTAAGGTACTGGGTCACACTATCATACAGCACAAGCACTGAATTCCAAGCAATCATTTGCTCTTATAGAGCTAAAATCCCAGTGTGCTACTGAAGCTGTGAAGACCGTGATCACATCAACATATGGCAATTTCATTTCCCTATTGGCGAAACCTAATGCTAAAGTAACACCCAGAGAGTCCCAGGCAGTAAAAATTGGGATTTGATCATGTGATTCCGACTGCTTTGTTGATCTGAGACCACCCAGTACTAAATCCCCGATTTAAAGTACCTATTTAGTGTGTGTCAAGCTTAGGTAACCGTGACAAGTTGCAGCAAGCTGAGCCATTTTTAGCTCATTGACATCAAGTCATGGTGTGAAGTCTTGCATCACTTCCAAGCAACTAAGCACGGGTGCGGTGACCAATTTGCACGTCAATTGCTCTAATTCAGCTAAAATCCTAGTCTAGTGAAGCTGGAGGCATTGGATCACACCATCATATCGGCACATGCACCGAATTTCGAGCAGGTGCTCGCATGAGAGACCGAATCTGCACCACAGCGATGGAATCTCGCGCGTACTGCAGCTCTGCGCCCCAGATAATGGCAAGCGGCAGGCCAGATCGCCACCCATCTAAGCAGATCTACGCCCCGAAGCAACCCAGCCCGCCACGATGGCGCGGCTAGATCTAGCAGGACCAACCACCGAGCCGGGCCAGATCGATCAGATCTGAGCAGCGGTAGGGGCGAGGAAGCGAACCAAACGTACCGGCGCCACTCGCGGAGGAGGAAGCCCTCGTCGGCCCCCATCTGGGCGGGGTCGGGGAGAACGGGGCCGGAGTCGGTGAAGAGGCCGTCATCCTCCGCCTCGTGGTGCATGCCGTTGCCGTTGGAGTCGGGCATGCCGAAGGGGTGCGCGGCGGCGGAGTCGTGGCGGAAGGCGTAGGGGTCGGGGGAGGCCGGGAAGTCGTCCCCGGAGACGTGGACGTCGGCCGCGGCGGGGGTGGGGGAGTCGGCG
>NC_041392.1:743652411-743654647 GCF_002162155.2 Triticum dicoccoides | reverse complement strand
CCAGTATACCCCCACCCCACCCCCCACAAACCTAGCATTTTCATTTTCATCATGTTTTTTATTTTTTTGCTAAAAAAATCATGTTTTTTTATTTTCATTTTGAGAGAGAGAGAGCATCTTCATCATGTTTGTAAAAAAGGAATATCTTTTGTCCTGAAAAAAGAACAGACTTTCAAAACACAGGCAAGTTGCATTTTCACCCTCATACTCGTACGCATGCACAATTGCTTTTGCTGGCCAGGCGGTTGCGCCGAAACAGCTAAGCGTCATGCAGGCGCAAGTAGAAGATAGACCATACAGAGATTGCATCAAATAGGAGTTCCAAGAGAATCGTTAGATGAAAGCAAAGAAAGAAAAAAACCTCACTAGAGTGACCAGACAAATTAAAAGGCCAGAGGCCCGTGTTGCGATGGCGATCCAGACACCAAGTCATTGTGCCGCCATCAATGGCGCACGCCGTCCGAACCATATGCCAACCGCGGGAAATAAAATCAAACTGAAGGAGGATAAGGAGGCTCATCGGTTACGGACGCAAGAGAATCGATCGGCGAGGAGGAAGGGGGAAGGGGGGGGGTCAGGGAGATGATCTTGTTCTTGGTCGGTTTGCTGGCACTCAGCCATGGGCGATGGCACAGAGCAGCCGGCCAGTCGGATCTAGGCGAAGGAGGAAGATAGGAAGCGAGCAAGGAAGGCCTTCTGCACGTATCTTCCTATCCACATGAGCAAAGAAGCCTTCAGTTTCCTTTCGGTTCTTTTTAACGTGGAAAAAACCAGATGAGTTGTAGGTGGGGAAATGAGACGTGGGGTTTAGTTGGAAAAAATTGGTGGGGGTGAGCCGTTGTGGGAAAACATGAACGAACCGAACAAAACAACCACGTACTAGGTCAAAAAAAAACCCACGTATTCTCCCTTTTTTTGTGAAAAAACTTCCCATATATTCATTTTCAATCATGACAGTACAACGAACACCAGAAATAATAAAAATTACATCCAGATTCGTAGAACACCTAGCGACGACTACAAATACTGAAGCGAGTAATAGATTGGAGTTGTGTTATAGTTAGTCCATTCTGTCCCGCCCAATGTTGGGTGAGCTGTACTAAGAGTTATTCCCATTCATCGTTTTATTTCACATTTCACAATCCGCCCCGCACACGAGGAAAGATAACTCTAGAAGAAGCCGATGCTAGACCATCGGCATGTAGGGAGAGGCTGGAGTTCAACCTCATTACCAAGAATCCCCCCCAAAAGGGGAACACTACGTGCAAATTGTTTTCTAGGGCGTGGAAATTGTGTAAAAAATATATATCGTGCATTGCCTTGTTCTTCCTACAAAACCAGGGTGGCACTCATCATGCACGAGGTACAGTTTATAATTTGCATCCTAGTTAGTAATATCGTAGCCACCAATCCAAACAAAACAAGATGGTCAATAGTCAAATCGCATTGTCCAATCATATGAATTTGAATTAATCATGCTCCATGCATGTCCATGGACCAAGACAGATGAATTACATTCAGCAAATGCTTGGATGTTCGATCATGTACTAAGTTTAATTACGACGTATGGAGGCCTATCATGGCACGCCTATTCAGAGAGGAGGAAGGAAACACATGTAATGTAATGGTGTATCAGGTAAGGTGTAGAAAAATCACCGCACAATGAAAACTGATTAAAACGATGTAATTCTACGCTAGGGTAAGGCCACAGTCGACCGGCCGATTGAAGCAGCACCCCAATTCTTAGTGTTTGCAGCTTATTACCCCTTACTAAGCTTGCCGTACTGAATTAAATCAATGAAGCAAAAAAAAAAACGTTTTCACATGCATAGAATGATTTCTTTTTGTTGCGAACTCGTACACATGAAAACATAGAAGGAGATGAATTCACCAACACATTATTAAAACATAAGTACGTACTACTCCCTTCGTTTTTAAATATTTGTCTTTCTAGATATTTCAACAACTGAGTACATACGGAGTACACTGGTAGAAAAAGGGCCTGCTGTCCCGGTTCGTAAGGGCCTTTTGTCCCAGTTCCTGAACCGGGACTAAAGGGTCGGTACTAATGCCCTGCCCCTTTAGTCCGGTTCAATTCAGAACCGGAACTGATGGGCCTCCACGTGGCCTGTGCGCGGAGCCCAGACAGGAGACCCTTTGGTCCCGGTTGGTGGCACCAACCGGGACCATAGGCATCCACGCGTCAGCATTTCTGTGGCTGGAGTTTTTGTTTTTT
>NC_041392.1:743644558-743652104 GCF_002162155.2 Triticum dicoccoides | reverse complement strand
TGGTGGGTTAATTTAGGTGTTTCATATATTGTGTTAGCTATCTATAATTAATAGAGAGAAGTGTCCTCTTTTATGTCCGTACTTGGTCGACGCTACGTACTATACATACGTATAGAGAGGACTAGACACGCTAGCTAGCTAGTAAGCAAACGAAGGAAACAGAAAATCGTCATGAACATATATGCATACAGAGAGAAGTGATATCGACCACCTCTCCTTCTCCGAGAGATTGGTCGAACAACAAGTTCTCGTATATCTATCCGACACTACCGGCTACATATATACAATAATTATCTCTTACAAATATAATCATACGGACTCATGGTCCACATAGTATTCTCCGTGAAAGAATGCCGCCAATTCCTCTTGAATTGCTCGCATGCGAGCTGGTGCTAGGAGTTCATCCCGCTTCCGAAACACCTAATTTGAAGAAGGGGGTCAATACATATATATGTGAATGAATGAAACTCAACACAAATGATGGTAATAAAATAAAATTGTGAAGGTTGTTATTTACGTACTTCATATTGTTCGTCAGTGTAGCCCCGCTCACAGGTCGTGTGGCGGATGGACTCGCAAACGTAGTATCCACAGAAATCATTTCCTTTTTCCTGCCACAACCACTTTACAAGAAATAGAGGTCAATCAAACTGATAAGCAAGAATGCCAAATCAATAGGAGATGCGCGGAACATGCTACTACAGTACTTACTTTCGGGTGTCTAAATTGCAGCTTCTTTGGGAGTCCTGGAGTTTTTTTGAAGAATTTTTTCCAAACCCTGTCAGACAAAGAAAACAATTACTTGATATATCAGGAAATGAACAAAGTTGCTGATATGGTGGATAATGATCGATTTAACTTACTTCTCGAGCATTTGAGTCATGTCCGCATAGTCATGGTGATCTTTTCGTTTTGAGTCTAAGACAGTTACTAGTCCCTGCTCAAGCTTAATCTCTAGGAGAATATAGTGGTAACTGCACACACATGCATAACTCATCAATTACATTACTATAACCTTGACTAATATATATATAAGGGAAACCGAATACGCACAAGACAGTAACACTCACTTGAAGTTGTAAGGAAAGAGTATTATATCTTTGTTTTCATTTATTACCAACTATCGTAGCAAGTTGGCCTCGGTATCTGCAGCATGAAATTTAACCTGTGTTGCATCTATGAGATATGTGTTAATGAACCCAATATCACCGATTTGTCTTTTCTTTAATTCGGCGATCTTCAATCTGCATAATATAGTGAGGATGATTATAAATACATGCAATGAAAGAGCTGAGCTATATAGAGAGACTTAATGACAGAAGTAGTACTACTTACAGACAGTAGCAGGTGACCGTTGTTTTATCGAGGGCCAATTGATTGAAAAACTGAAAGAACTCCTCAAATGGAACAGGCAACAGTTCAATTCCAACGAGGTCATGCTCCTTTTTAACTTTCACATAAAAGTACTCCTCCCCCCCAGAGTCTCTGTAGATTTTCAAGTACCAATCATGCAATCTTCGCATCATCGTTGATAGAGATCTTTCATCTTTGACGAGAGGCTTCCCGTACTCGTATCTTTGTATCTGCACCTCCATGGGTTCATAATGTACATCGTCGGGCAGGTAATCGGCAAGATTGCGATAACCGGACACCATCCTCGGATCATTAGCGACGTTGTCACTAGGCACCTTGAGCGGGGGGCACGATTGCTTCGCTTGTTCGCCGAGCTGGGCAATTTGTTTCCCAGCTCGTCGCTCTTTCAGCCTTTGATCACTGACAGTACTTCCCGACCGCTCCGCTTCGGCAAATTCCTTTCCAATAATGCGCTCATAGTTTCCTTTCGGCGGAGACTTGGGTGGTTTTGTCAGGGCAGCCAGAGTGCGCTTCGCTTTCACCGGGTCTACCTTCTCCTCCGGAAGTGGATGTCTCTTTGCTTTCAACCCTTGAAACCAGTCATCCACTTCGGTTCGCGTGATCTCGGCGTTCTCCTCCGGGGTCCTCTCGTATGGTAACTTCTCTGGAGTCTTCAGAGAAGGACCGAATCTGTATGTCCTCCCGCCTCTGGCTGTACTGCTAGACGCCGACCGAGCAGACGGAGCGGTTGTCTTCTTTACTTGCTTACGAGGCGGAGGAGAAGGACTACGACGCGCCGGAGCAGTCGGAGCGGCGGCAGGTCTCTTCCGCCCTTACTGACGAGGCGGAGAAGGAGGAGGCTGGCTGCTCGGGCGCGTCGGCGCAGGCGGAGAAGGAGGCGGAGTTCCGCCACGCGCTGGAGAAGGAGCCGGTCGAGTGCCCTGATCATCACTCGCCGGAGGAGGAGGCGGTGGAGGAGGCGGAGTGCCCTGACTCGCCGGAGGCACTACAACAATAACACACATATAGCAACGCCTATGTAGCAATGGTGTGCCAACATGTGTTGGTGGGCCGTGGGATCAACCTCTCCCACCTCCCCACGAATAACTAACCTCCTCCATCGACTGAAAAAAAAGCTAGCTCCTCCACGTACCCACCTCCTCCTCGTCTTCCTCTCTTTCTCCTCAATTATCTGTGGTCTTCCTCCTTTCCACCCTCAAAACTTGGAGGGGCCAATGTCTTCCCAGAAATAACTGGAGGGGCCGCTACTGCTGGGGTCTACAGAGGGTGGATTCATGGCCTTACTACCTGGTTGTGACACGGTCGCCACTATCTGGGGCGGCGGCGAGGAGCTCAGCCGAAATGTCTAAGTTACAGATCTGGGTTAGATTCGCATCGGAGCCGCACAACCGCGTGTACTCCGGCGAGTACGCTGGCCGCGACGTCGCCATCCCGAGCAGGACGCCGCTCAGTTCCAGCAGCAGTTCACGTACTAGGTCGGCTTCCGCCTCTACCACACAACTACATCTCCGTAATCGGACGTTCTACAATCCTATTTTTTTGTTTCTCCCACCATCTCATCCCCTTGGTCGATCTTACCTGATCCACCACCACAGGCACTAGCATAGTGACAAATCCATGTTTTTGCGCTGGATCCTCTGCTTCTAACTATATGTCCTATTATTACTTCAACATCTGCACTCTGCAATAGGTACCCACCATGGTGTCGTAGATCACAGCAGGCTGAACCACCCGCTTCTCCTTTCTAGGTATTTCAATTTTATACGTGTCTATAAATTTTATATTTAGTTCACCATCTGCAAGATGTGCTAGTGAGATTTATTAATTTTGATATATCTACTGTGTTAATTCGAGCGGAATATTTGCATCCTCTTGTTCAAACAAATTGTTTCGTAGGACGCATTAGTTTATTTTATTTATTTTATTGCTGCTAGTAAGTGGATAATTAATCAAGATTAGAATGTGAAGTTGATCATCACACACTCATTCAACTGGCTGTCGTTTTATCTAAAATATATATCCTAGTTGTGGCCTTGTCATCAAAGAGCAATGCGTACAGGATCCTTGAAAATACACTAGAAGTTAGTACGTATAGGGAGATACACTGTAGGAACTGATCAGCACTACTATGGTATCATGACTACTTCAAGTATAGGGAAAAAAATCCCCTAATTACTCTTAGGGCATGTCCAATGCCAAGACTCTTAACTAGGCGCTTAACTACTGCCACCTAACTAAGCACCTATACAGGAGGCTAGCTTGTGCCCAACCAGGCGCTTATTCCATCACAGAAATTGCCTAAGGGTCCGGCTCCAAGTGTGGCATCGGGCGCCCAAGAATTTGGTCGGTGTCATGAAAATAGCTGGGATTTTAATCCCTAGTGCCTATTTAAGCACCCCCATTGTAGATGCCCTTATGAATCCTTACCTTTTTCCATTTCAGCTACCTGCGGAGTTCTGTAAATGTGAAAGGTAACAAATCATCTTATTTACCATTGCTACCTATGTATTGCTGAAAGGGGTTCGTGTTGTACCAAGCTGTTTGATGGAGAATAAGCAGTACCAAATTTTCCTGTACATTGGAAATGAGCTCTTTGCTATACACGTGCAGGTAGACATGTTTATCTTATTAAAATATTTTCCTTTCCCTGGATGATTGTGTTACAATTCAACTTTTTATGATGACAAGGGTATTTATTTGTAGTGAACGACCATGACATATATAGCTAGGGAAGCTTCTGCAGAAAGAGGTGGAAACTGCATGATTCTGCTTTGACATAGCCTCACAAAGCAGAGATTTGAGTTACTGATTTTCCCTATTCTGTACAATTTGTGTTGGTTTTATATAAATAAATATAAGCCATATTTTCCCTGTACTCACTTATTATAGAACTAGTTAATTTAGTAAATGAGCATGTGTTGGTTTATGCAGATTCTTATTTAGATAAGCGATGGATATTCAGGACTTGTGCAGGGCAATTAGGAGAAATATAATGCCATCATCCTGGTGTTCATTATTTTCTTTGAAGTGTTTTTAAATTGTTGAAATCTTGCATCTACTTGTATTTTCTGGACCACAACAAATTTTCTTAGGAAACGAAGGACGTGTGGTATGTCAGCAAATGATTCTATTCAAGAGAGGTAACTTGTTTCTTACTTAGTCTGTTATTTTAAAGGTTTGACATATAGCAAGTTTGTTCATAAGAAAACACAATGATCAAAGTGGTTATCAAATGTAGGCTCTTTTTCTGCGTACAGAGCTACTAATGCCATCTTCATCCTTTGTAAGGTGCTCCTCCTTTAAATTTTACTACTGATGTGTTGACCTGCTTTTCTATACTGTTAGTTGCTCATCTCATTTCTTTCATTGTTGTAGATTGACAAGATGAATAGATTATGCATGGCTCAAATGTTGATTCCAAGGTCGGGAGTGGGGTTGCTAATGAACAATTAGAATGTGATTTTTGTGGTCAATGTTTCAGACATTATGTTTTAGAATAGTTGAGAATTAGGCAACTACTAGTAGATAGTTTCACATCTTGTAAACTTTTGACCATATTCTTTGTAATGCAACATATTTGATATAATATAAGATACCTTTTTGTTTGTTATATTGTGTGGTTTTTATGCACTATCAGCATTGACCCAATTATTTTGGAAATACCATTAATTGTTCTTGCTATCTAGAAAGCTTCTGGTTGTTGCAATGATTTGTTATATCCATTTGAAAATCCTTTTGTGTAGGGTAGCCACCAACGCATATGAAGTGTTGTTAAATTGTAACTATATATGTTGCTATCTTACAACGCTTGTACACGATGTTTACCAACGAATCTATATACGTTGTTGTAGACCCTTCCAACACCACCAACGACAACGCATAAAAATCCATTGGTGTAGACCATAGCAACGCATATAGGAACATACGACAATGCATCGATGCGTTGCTGAAGGGGGGTTCCTGTTGTAGTGAGGAGGAAGCGGTGGAGGAGGCGGAGTGCCCTGACTTGCTAGAGGAGGAGGAGGAGGCGGAGGCGTCCAGTTCGAAAGGTTGATGAGCTCCTTCCGCCATAGGCATGGAGTCTTCAGAGCTGACCCCAGCCTAGTCTCCCCTTCACCGGTAGGGTGGTCAAGCTGGAGGTCCTCAAATCCCTCCATTATTTCATCCACCATCACCCTAGCATATCCTTCTGGAATCGGCCGGCAGTGAAAAGTTGTGTCGGGTTCAGGAGGATAAACAGAGCCAACAGCCGCCTTGACCTTCAAATTCATCCATTGCGTTATAAGGTGGCAATTTTGAGACTCCGTGATAGCATCCACGGGATAGCTGGTAGGAGCCGTCAAGGCATGCTCCGGCTAAAGCAGCTCGGTGGAAGCCACGCTGCTTCTCCGCTGAGATGGCGGGGTAGCTTCGGGGGAAGCTTCGACAATACGTTTGCTGCGATTTGCTTCTCGTTCCTCTATCGCTTGTACCCTTGCTTGCAGCGCCTGCATTTGGGTCTGCTGCACTTTTTTCCTCTTCTCATGGGATTTGTAACCGCCTGCGTCCGGAAACCCAACCTTCCACGGAATGGAGCCTGGCGTGCCTCGTGTCCGTCCAGGGTGCTCAGGATTCCCGAGGGCCATTGTGAGATCGTCGTTCTCTCTGTCTGGAAAGAACGTCCCTTGCTGCGCTGCTTTGATATAGTGCTGAAGCTTCCTGACTGGTATGTCCATTTGATCGTTCGTCCAAATGCACTTCCCTGTTACAGGGTCCAAGGTTCCGCCAGCCCCGAAGAACCAAGTCCGGCAACGGTCTGGCCAGTTAATTGTCTCTGGTTCGATCCCTTTGTCAACCAGATCATTCTCAGTCTTGGCCCACTTAGGACGGGCTACAAGGTAGCCACTTGACCCCGTGCGATGGTGATGCTTCTTCTTCGCAGCATTTTTCTTGTTTGTCGCCGACATCTTCTTACTCTTTTCCGATGTCTTGTGGGCCACAAATGCGGGCCAATGATCTCTGATCTTCTCATATCTACCCTTGAATTCTAGTGTCTCATTATTTTCGACAAACTTATTCAGCTCTTTCTTCCACCTCCTGAATAGTTCTGCCATCCTCTTAAGAGCAAAAGACTTGATTAATTGCTCTTTAACTGGCTTCTCTGGATTATCCTCTGGTGGTAGGGTGAAATTTGACTTCAGCTCAGTCCAAAGATCATTTTTCTGCATATCATTGACATAAGACACCTCAGGGTCTTCTGTAGCCGGCTTAAACCATTGCTGGATGCTGATCGGGATCTTGTCCCTAACCAAAACCCCGCACTGAGCAACAAATGCGCTCTTTGTCCGGAGGGGTTCAATCGGTTGGCCGTCGGGCGCGATTGCTATGATCTCAAACTTTTCATCCGAGCTCAACTTTTTCTTCGGGCCTCGTCTCTTTACCGAAGTTGTGCTCGATCCGGAGGGATAGAAAAAAGAACAAAGACTTAATTAATATGTGTACATACCAAAACAATGAACGCATCAATTAGCTAGTCAGCAGAAGCTTAACTAATATATATACCTGGCCGGACTCGGCTCGGTCACCGGAGACGTCATCACGGCCTCCTTCTTGCACCGGCATTGGGTCACCGGAGCCGTCCTCACGGTCTCCTTCTTGCACCGGCATTAGGTCACCGGAGCCATCATAATCATAGCCAGCTGCTTCCAGACCATTGGTGTCGTTGAGAAACAACGAGCAGACGGCATCACTTCCTCGTGCAATTATGTCCCCCAACAACTCTTCTTGTACTTCGTCTCGGGCGGTGTCCATAGTTTCTACAAATATTGACAACATGGCAATTATTATTCAAACATGACAGATGGATATATTAGTGGCAAACGTAGAACTAATATTAATTAGTGGCCTCGACGCTGCTTCTCTAGGGTTTGGGGTGGCCTCGACAACGCTTCAAGGATAAAAAAAGAAGAGGAAGAAGAAAAAAAGAGGAGAAGAAAGAATAGAGGAGTTACTCCTCTATTCTTTCTTCTCCTCTTTTTTTCTTCTTCTTCCTCTTTTTTTTATCAGGAACGAGGGTCGTCGAGGGTCACCGAGCGGTAGAGGAAACCCTAAATAGCAAGTATCGTGGGTGTGAGATACATGTGGCCGTCGGTGTCGGACACTACATCCACGTCCCACAAGTGACGTGGGCGTC
>NC_041392.1:743641830-743644128 GCF_002162155.2 Triticum dicoccoides | reverse complement strand
GAGGGTCAGGGTCGCCGAACGGTAGAGGAAACCCTAAATAGCAAGTATCGTGGGTGTGAGATACATGTGGCCGTCGGTGTCGGACACTACATCCTCGTCCCACAAGTGACGTGGGCGTCGAAGCCCGCGCCACTTGTGGGACGTGGATGTAGTGTCCGACACCGACGGTACATGTATCTCACACCGACGATACTTTCTATTTAGGGTTTCTCCTCTACCGCTCGATGACCCTCGACGACCCTCGTTCCCGATAAAAAAAAGAGGAAGAAGAAGAAAAAAAAAGAGGAGAAGAAAGAATAGAGGAGATCTTCTCCTCTATTCTTTCTTCTCCTCTTTTTTTTCTTATTCCTCTTTTTTTTATCCTCTTCTTCCTCTCATGTTCGACGACCCTCGACCCCTCGGCGACCCTAGACCCCTCGAACCCTCGACGACCCTGGAACCCTCGACCCCTAGACGACCCTGGAACCCTCGACCCTTGATCCCTAGACCCTATAGAACCCTCAAACCCTCGACCCTGAAACCCTAGACCCTTGACCCCTTAACGACCCTCGACCCTCTACCCTAGTTTCCGACCCTTGACCCCTCGGCGACCCTCGACACCCTCGTTCCCGATAAAAATTAAGAAGAAGAAGAAGAAGAAGAAGAAGAAGAAGAAGAAGAAGAAGAAGAAGAAGAAGAAGAAGAAGAAGAAGAAGAAGAAGAAGAAAGAGGAGAAGAAGAAATGAATAGCTAGAGGAGAAGATCGAAAAAAAAGAAGAAGAAAAAGAGGAGAAGAAGAAAGGAATAGTGGAGAAGAAGAGAAAATAGAATATTCCTTTCTATTTTCTCTTCCTCTCCACTATTCCTTTCTTCTTCTCCTCTTCTTTTCCTTCTTTTTTCTTCTTCTTATTTATTTCTCCTCTTCTTTTCCTCTCCTCTTCTTCTTTCTTTCCTCTTCTTATTTTCTTCTTTCCTATCCTTCTTTTTCTAAAATTGTAACTTTTGCATATATAAAACTTTTCTAAAATTATAACTTTCTATATATGAACAAAAAACTTTCTATGAACAAAAAAACATTTTTAACATATATATTTAGCAAATTCTAGCCACATACATCACATACACATATACATTATAGCCACATACACATATACATCACATATGAACAAAAAAATAAACTAATAAAAATAGAAAAATCATATTGCAACATATGAACAAAAACATATAGCCACATACATTATATATATATATGAAGAAAAAAATTAAACTAATAAAAAAAGTGGTGGCGCCGGCGGGGCAGAGGGGCATGGCGGCAGCGGTGGCGCCGGCGGGGCAGGGCAGGGGCGCGGGAGCGAGGCAAGGCAGGGGCGCGAGGCAGGTGCTCACAGAGGGGTGGCGGAGCACGGCGGGCGGCATTGGGGCGCGGGGACGACGGTGAGGAGGCGGGCGGCGTCGGGGCGGCGGCGACGGCAAAGTTGAGCAGCCTGACGGCGTCGGAGGCGGCGACGACGGTGAGGTGGACCAGGCTGACGGTGTCGGAGGCGGCGGTGACGACGAGGTGGAGCAGCCTGACGGCTCGATGGCGACGGCGACGAGGCAGAGCAGCGGGCGTCGGGCGCGCGGAGAAGAAAGGGATGGATTTGGTCGAAAACTGCTAAGTGCTGTATATATAGCAAGAGCATTGGTCCCGGTTCGTGAAACCAACCGGGACTAATGCCACCTTTAGTCCCGGTTGGTGCCACCAACCGGGACTAAAGGCCAACCGTGACCAATGCCCCCTTCAGTCCCGGTTGGTGCCACCAACCGGGACCAAAGCCCTTGTGCTGCCCCGCGCCCAAATGTTTAGTCCCACCTCGCTAGTTGAGAGGGAGCCGCACCTGTTTATAAGGTGCGGTGCGCCTTCCCTCTCGAGCTCCTCTCTAAAGCAGGCTTTCGGGCCTAACCGTGCAATGTGTGCCTGTGGGCCTCCCGCGGGCCTGAATCCTGGCCCATGGTAGGGTTTCTAGTCGTATTCAGGCCGTGGGTGCCCACTAGGTGGCACTTTTTTTGTTTTTTTTGTTTCTACTTACAACAAAATACTTATTGTTGCTATATTTAATTTTTTTCCAATTTTTTTGTTTTGTTTTCTGTATTATTTATTTTCTTTTGTTTTTTGCTTTATTTTTTAATTTTTTTTGCTTTTAGGTCAGCAAAATTATAAACTTTCTGTTGCTTTATTTATTTTATTTTGTTTCTACTTACAACAAAATACTTATTGTTGCTATTTTTTCCAGTTTTTTTTGTTTTGTTTTCTGCATTATTTATTTTCTTTTGTTTTTT
>NC_041392.1:743641240-743641820 GCF_002162155.2 Triticum dicoccoides | reverse complement strand
TGGCACCAACCGGGACCAAAGGCCTTGTGCTGCCCCGCGCCAAAAGTTTAGTCCCATCTCGCTAGCTGAGAGAGCTCGAGAGTGGTTTATAAGCGCTACTGCACCTTCCCTCTCGAGCTCCTCTCAAATACAGGCTTTCGAGCCTAACCACCAGCTGTGTGCGTGTGGGCCTAGTGGGCCTCCTGCGGGCCTGAATCCTGGCCCATGGTAGGGTTTCTAGTCGTATTCAGGCCGTGGGGGCCCAGTAGGTGGCACTTTTTTTCTTTGTTGCTTTATTTATTTTATTTTGTTTCTACTTACAACAAAATACTTATTGTTGCTATTTTTTCCAGTTTTTTTTGTTTTGTTTTCTGCATTATTTATTTTCTTTTGTTTTTTGCTTTATTTTTTATTTCTTTTTTGCTTTTAGTTTTAGAAAAATTATGAACTTTCTGTTAGTGCCATTAGTTTTCAAATTTGCAAACACTTTTTTTGTTTTTTTTCTTTGTTGCTTTATTTATTTTATTTTGTTTCTACTTACAACAAAATACTTATTGTTGCTATTTTTTCCAGTTTTTTTGTTTTGTTTTCTGCATTATTT
>NC_041392.1:743637597-743641227 GCF_002162155.2 Triticum dicoccoides | reverse complement strand
TGTGATTAACTTTACTATAAAAATAGTTTTTCTCTTGTTTTTTTTTGATTTGTTTTTTGCATTATTTATTTTCTTTTGTTTTTTGCTTTAATTTTTAATTCTGTTTGCTTTTAGGTTAGCAAAATTATAAACTTTCTGTTAGTGCCATTAGTTTTAGAAGAATTATAGACTTTCTGTTAGTGCCATTAGTTGTCAAATTTGAATAGTTAAAATTTGAATTCTTTGAAAATTGTTTGAATCACAAGTTTGTGATTAACTTACTAAAAAAATGAGAATAGATGCGCTTATAGAGAAAATTCAACCTAAATTCCTAGTAAATTTCTATGAATTTCAGAGAAATTCACTATGAATTTAGGTTAAACTTTTCTCTATTAGGGCATCTATTTTCACTTTAAGAGGAGCTCAACAAGGCAGAGAGGGAAGGGCTTATAAACCGGTGTGAGCCCCCTTCGGTTGGCGAGGTGGGACTAAACTCTGCCCGCAACGAGGACCAACCCTTTAGTCCCGGTTTGTGGCACAAACCGGGACTAATGGTCATGGGCCAGGGGCGAGGAGAAAAATTATAAACTTTCTGTTAGTGCCATTGGTTTTAGAAAGTTGAAAGTTGAAAGTTGGCATGGGCCAGGGACTAATGGTCATGGTATTACGAGGGCCGAACCATAAGACATGAAAGCATTTCAAATGAACTCTGAAAAAGTTGAAAGTTGGCATGGTATCATAATTTCACCCACATAGCATGTGCATGTACAAAACGGACAATGGTAGCATGTTCGTGTGTTACAAAGTTGGCATGGTATCATCATAATAGTTCCGGGAGAAAGTCTTCACTTTTTCTTCGCTTGTGTCATTTGCTTATTGCGCCGTAACCATGGATAATCTTCATTATTTATCAGGATGCTTGGGTCAGCCTTGACATTGAAGGGAGGAATTTCATGAAACTTTTCATAATCTTCAGACATGTCTGTCTTGCCGTCCACTCCCAGGATGTCCCTTTTTCCTGAAAGAACTATGTGGCGCTTTGGCTCATCGTATGATGTATTCGCTTCCTTATCTTTTCTTTTTCTCGGTTTGGTAGACATGTCCTTCACATAGATAACCTATGCCACATCATTGGCTAGGACGAACGGTTCGTCAGTGTACCCAAGATTTTTCAGATCCACTGTTGTCATTCCGTACTGTGGGTCTACCTGTACCCCGCCGCCTAATAGATTGACCCATTTGCACTTAAACAAAAGGACCTTAAAATCAGGTCCGTAGTCAAGTTCCCATATGTCCACTATGTAACCATAATATGTGTCCTTTCCACTCTCGGTTGCTGCATCAAAGCGGACACCGCTGTTTTGGTTGGTGCTCTTTTGATCTTGGGCGATCGTGTAAAATGTATTCCCATTTATCTCGTATCCTTTGTAAGTCAATACAGTCAAAGATGGTCCCCTGGACAACAAGTACAACTCATCACAAACAGTGTTGTCACCTCTGAGACGTGTTTCCAACCAACTGCTGAAAGTCCTGATGTGTTCACATGTAATCCAGTCATCGCACTGCTCCGGGTGTTTGGAGCGCAGACTGTTCTTGTGTTCATCGACATACGGGGTCACCATGGTAGAGTTCTGTAGAACTGTGTAGTGTGCTTGAGACCAAGAATATCCGTCCCTGCATATTATTGAGTCTCTTCCAAGAGTGCCTTTTAAAGGAAATATACCCTAGAGGCAATAATAAAGTTATTATTTATTTCCTTATTTCATGATAAATGTTTATTATTCATGCTAGAATTGTATTAACCGGAAACATAATACATGTGTGAGTACATAGACAAACAGAGTGTCACTAGTATGCCTCTACTTCACTAGCTCGTTAATCAAAGATGGTTATGTTTCCTAACCATAGACAAAGAGTTGTTATTTGATTAACGGGATCACATCATTAGGAGAATGATGTGATTGACTTGAACCATTCCATTAGCTTAGCACTCGATCGTTTAGTATGTTGCTATTGCTTTCTTCATGACTTATACATGTTCCTATGACTGTGAGATTATGCAACTCCCGTTTACCGGAGGAACACTTTGTGTGCTACCAAACGTCACAACGTAACTGGGTGATTATAAAGGAGCTCTACAGGTGTCTCCAAAGGTACATGTTGGGTTGGCGTATTTCGAGATTAGGATTTGTCACTCCGATTGTCGGAGAGGTATCTCTGGGCCCTCTCGGTAATGCACATCACATAAGCCTTGCAAGCATTGCAACTAATGAGTTAGTTGCGAGATGATGTATTATGGAACGAGTAAAGAGACTTGCCGGTAACGAGATTGAACTAGGTATTGAGATACCGACGATCGAATCTCGGGTAAGTAACATATCGATGACAAAGGGAACAACGTACGTTGTTATGCGGTCTGACCGATACAGATCTTCGTAGAATATGTAGGAGCCAATATGAGCATCCAGGTTCCGCTATTGGTTATTGACCGGAGACGTGTCTCGGTCATGTCTACATTGTTCTCGAACCGTAGGGTCCGCACGCTTAACGTTACGATGACAGTTATTATGAGTTTATGTATTTTGATGCACCGAAGGTTGTTCGGAGTCCCGGATGTGATCATGGACATGACGAGGAGTCTCGAAATGGTCGAGACATAAAGATCGATATATTGGACGACTATATTCGGACACCGGAATGGTTCCGGGTGATTTCGGATAAAACCGGAGTGCCGGAGGGGTTACCGGAACCCCCCGGGGAAGTAATGGGCCTTATTGGGCCTGAGGGGCACTAGTAGAAAAAGGGTCAAACGTGAAGCACATTAGTGCCGGTTTGAATTAGAGCCGGCACTAATGTGTACATTAGTGCCGGTTCGTGGCGGCGATCAATAGTACCGGTTCGTGGCGAACCTTTAGTACCGGTTCATGCCATGAACCGGTACTAAAGAGGCTGTGTCAGCCTGCGGTCAGGCTATGGCCCCACCATCACCATTTAGTGCCGGTTCGTACCACGAACCGGTACTAATGAGGTTATGGCAAGCTGTTTTTAGTCCCACCTCGCCAAGAGAGAGGCAGTATGAGCGGTTTATAAGCCGTGAGTGCACAGACAATGACGAAGAGTTGCAATGCTCACCTACATGTTGATTAGCTTCAAGCCTTGCGGAATAGCATAGATTGCACTGAGCTATGTGCAGTGCAGTCTACACTATTCCGAATGGCTTGAAGCAAATTAACCAGCATTGCATCTCTTTTTTATTTTTAATAACTTATTTAAACTCCGGACTTCTTTTGTGTTCAGTATGCATCATTCAAAGCGACGTCATCAATTTCCAACATGTTCTGACATCATTTGTTGTTTTTCGGTCATTTACCTAATTGTTTAGAGAGCTAAATGACTGTCAAATTGAAAATCACTACAAAATGAATCCTGAAAATGTTGAAACTTGGCATGGTATCATCATATCACCCGCATAGCATGCGCGAAAGAGTAGAGAGGGTCACGGCAAAAACTGGACGCACTTCGTGTACAAACTGGACAAACTCTTTCCGAGCATCAGGGTTTCGACGAGAACTCATCTGTTACATGGCCACTTCAATGTTTTTTAAACTTATTTGAACTCCGGACTTCTTTTGTGTTTAGTATGCAGCATTT